>NC_071388.1:134616239-134658739 GCF_022682495.2 Desmodus rotundus
AAATAAAACCTTATGAAAATTATGACTTCAGTGCTAAGAATGTTCAGTGACTATAGTAACTACTACAGTTTGATTCAGCATTCTGATAAAGTGGACATGTTATCTTGTCCTATTGAGGTGTCGCAGGATTAGAGGAAATTAACTAAAGCATCTCACACGATGCCTGGCACATACCTGCACTCAATAAATAGTAACTATCATAAGGTGTCGAATACATTGGTCTTAGGAGCTTGGCCTTTATAGTAATAGTTATACAACTACATTTCTTCATCTTCTTACATTAAAAATGGATACAAAGGAACTGCATTTGGTTTCTCAGGTCCGTTGGCTCATGTAAAACTAAGAACAGCATGACCTTGAGGATGTAAGATATTTTACATAACCTATCAAAATTGACTAAATATATTCACAGATCAGTAATATTTCTATAATGATTTTGGCAAAAGGCCAATTAAACATACACAACAGTACACCTATTGTGTGCTATGTGCTATATTACGGTGTTGTTTACAGCTATGACTAAAAGGTGTGAAATCAACTTAGACAACTATTAAAAGAAACAAAGTACAACAGAAAAAAAAGAGGAGATATCAGAGTGCATCAAGTGTAAACAAGAATATATATAATGTTCTGGATGCTGTGTTTCAGGTATAAATATGCCCCCCCCCACACACACACAGGTGTACTAGCTGACAAAGTTTATACACATCTTGGCGGGATCATGACTAAAAGTTTGAAAACGCTGCTGTGTGGAGAACTTTGGGTCACATAAAGCTGTGTAAGATATAGTTGCATCCTGAAGAACCTTCTAACTGTTACTCACGTACGAGGCTTAGCAGATGGGTTGAGCTCTGAAGGGTAGAGGAGGAAAGCGGGGCCCTGGGTGGTGACATAGGAGCTGCCTTCAGGGAACACTGAGTAATCTAGGCTACAGCCCAGGGGTACCCTGTGTAAGGACTGAAGTAAGGCCAGGAAGGTAGTTCAAACCACCCTGAGAAATCCAGACCGGTGGGGTGCACTTAATTTGATAATGGCAGGGGAGTAGAAGGAATGTATATGGAGCTCATCTTTAGGATGTTTAAGTCAGCGGAGACTTACAGGACAGAACAGTGGGCGGCTTCAGTCAGCGCGTGAGGGTGGCTGGAAGAACGATGGCTGGCCTAGACGAAGGGTTCGCAGCTGCCCGAGGGTGGGGGTTGGGATCGGCAGTATAGAGAGATATCAGAAGGGTGAGGAACAGAACGGGTTTTGAAAAAGCATGATCGTAATGCTTACTGTGTTCACAATCCAAATTTCAGAAAGCGTTACTGTGAAATCCCCTTTGGGTGTACGGATGTGCGTGCCACTTTAAAAGAACCCTAATTGCCAGGGTCCTTCTAGTTCCAACCTGCTTTGGATGACTGTATTCCCTGAATAAGCTAAGGCTAAAAGGGGTGACGTGGCTAATCGGTGGCAGAGCTAGAACTAGACCCCAAGCCTTCTAAATTCCAGGACAGCGTTCATCCCGTCGCACCCGGTATCTGCGACGGTTTCCATTTCACAAATGTGACACTTAGGCGGGGAGAGATCTAGCTGGAAGAGCTCACTAGCTGGATCCAGATACGCACCCCGTTGTTCTGCTTTCTGTCAGACCGCTGTTCTGACAGGCGTCACAGGAAACACGAATTTGTACAGCAGGCAGGCCTTCCCCCACAGCCCCTTATGGGGGCAAATATTGTTTTGACTATACCACACTCCACATCGTGACCATACACACCTGTTGAAATTAAAAAGATAAAATACCAAAGCAATGTTGGAGAGCTACACGCTAAGGCCTCCTATCTATCAACCCGTAGTCATATATACATTTACAAGCTTTTAAAATTAGGGTCTGTTTCTAATTTCCTATTGGTTTATCAATGTCTTGACCTTTTCTCATCCATTATTTAATTAATTTATCTACTTCCTTGCGTCATTCCCAAGTGCACATTTCCCATAAACTTCGAGGACAGTTTATGAAAATGAAAGAACATTTTTCCTCAGTAATGTTTTCATCGTTATAACTTCTGAGAACAATTTCTTGAGAGATGTTTTGGGAGTTGTATTCCAGAACATATTATCCTCACGGTCTTCCCCTGGTAGGAAGGATAAATGATCTTGCCTTGAGAGTTGCTCTGAATTTTCCAGTTTCAGTGTAAAAGATAAATATTCCCCTTACAGAAGCTGCAGGAGTAGACTTCAAGCAGGCCTGACGTTTAGTCCTGCCAGGGGATGCCACGTCTGGAAATGATCGTGGAAAAAAAGACCCAGTCTCACAGGACACACTGAGCGACTGGTGTCTGTTGTTACCAGTTACGTGTGTCTGGTGAGCGTCCTGAGCATTCGGGAGGCAAGGGAGGCGGCAGAGTTCAGAAACCGTTCCTGGGGAAGGAAAAGAGAGCTTCTCACTATGGGATGGGAACTCCACCCTCGTCAGGAGTGTCAACGAAATCTGGGTGAGGGGAGCTCGCCTCGCTAACTGGGAGTATCGCTGACTCCTGCTCTGTGAAGTGTCTCTGTTTCAGAAGTTGTTCTCCTCACCCACAGAGTGTCCTCCCATCAGTTACGACATGGTCCCCAAAGGCAGCCAAGTGACAACTGATCACCCTGCAGAGCGATAGATGCTTTTCAACTGACGGAATGCCTCTGGGTGCCGTGAGCACTCAGGAAGGGGAGGGAAAGGCAGGGTGCAGGACAGGAGGCACAGCTGGAGTTGGGATTTTGCCAGAGGAGAAGGGTGTGCATGTGGTTATGTAGAGAGGGGCAGAAGAATGTCAGCAACACATCACAAAAAACATGGAGGTAGGTAAGTGCACAGACATATTCCGAAAATGGCAGAGATGGGTTAGGCTGGGGTTGTAGTTCGAAGAACCTCATTTGCTACAAAAGAAATTTAAGTTCATCTTGCAGAAAATCTCTGAGACATAGTCTTATTAGTATTGTTACACTACTGGGATTCTCTTCTTGGGTGGTCTGGGTTCAGAAAGAAGACTGGCAACAGTAAGTGGATGAACTGAATATCACAGTGTCCAAAGGCCTGGAGACTAATCTGAACCTGTTGCAGGATTCACAGCCCCAGAAGATGACTGGGGAAGGAGGCAGCGGAAACTAGAACGAGTCATGGGAATTACTTCTGTGGGTTCCATTCGCTGATGTAAAAGTGCTGAGTCAGACACGAGGTACGGTCCCCCACACAGCTCAGGATAAACACTCTATGTTGCCGTCACCATAAGCACACGTGCTTCCCCGTAAGTTGGCCAGTCTGGGGGTACGCCTTTACTTCTACTGCTTTGGACAATGCAGCTGCTCTTCCTAAATTCTTTGTATTTACACTTATTTCATTACTAGAAGAATGAAAGATTTCCCCCCTAAAGTTTAGTATTATTTCTTCAGGTATAATCATTCCTATTATATATTAGCTGTATTTGGGGTGAGGTATTGAACTTAAGCCTCAGTGTCTTCACCCACACATAGGGGCGAGTAATTGCCCCTACTGAGGGGGTTGCTGGGATTTACAATGAGATGCCAGAGCAAAAGGCCTACCCTGGTGCTCACTAAGTTATCATACTTATAGTATGTTGGTGCTTTTGCAAGCCTTTTTCTATAAATATACATTTAAAATCTGTACTTAATTTTCTTATATGAATTTTTGTTTTGTTGTTTTTATTGCATAGAACTTATTTATTTTACTCAATTTCCTGTTTTCATAAAATTATTACATTTTAGAGCTGAAATAAGTATATTAAATTTTATCCTAACTTCGTTGAATTTTAAATTCATATACAAGTTGGGCCTATTTCTGAATTCTCTATTTTTGTCCATTTTTCTACTTTCATGTTTTTTATTCTGTAAAGTACTCTTTTAAAATTTATCACTTTATACATGTTCTGATTCTTGTAGGACATGTTGGTCCTTTAGTCCTTTGAAGAATCATTAGTCCTTTGTTGATGAGTTCTTTGCTATTCTGCCCATTTATGTATTTATTTAGTGTGAATTTTAGTACTACTGTGTGCAGATATATAATGTAATATTCTGGCATCTTAACTGGAGTCTTGTTAAATTCATCAAGTACTTTAAAAGATATTGTCATTTTAATTATGGTTTTTATTCTTTATTGCAGGAGAATGTATATCTACATTTATTTGTTGTTTTTTAATAAAGATTTTATTTGTTTTTAGAGAGAGGGGAAGGGAAGGAGAAAGAGAGGATGAGAAACATCAATGTGTGGTTGCGTCTCAAGTGCCCCCTACTGGGGACCTGGCCTGCAACCCAGGCATGTGCCCTGACTGGGAATTGAACCAGTGACCCTTTGGTTTGCAGAGCTGTGCTCAATCCACTGAGCTACACAAGCCAGGGCTATATCTACATTCATTTGAATTGTCCTTACTTTCCCATTATATTTTTGTTTTCTCCAGGAAAGGACTAGGAGTCAGAAGACTTCAGTTTTAAATCAGATTCTTGGGGAACTGACTTCCTCCATCATATTATGAGGACAGTAACTACATGCTGATTTCTAAGAATAATGTGAAAGTGGCTCTGTCTACTGAGAATCTATCTCAGATTCATGCTACTTGAGTGGGGCCAATATAAATCATTTCATTAGCTATAAATTGTAGATGTTAATACTTACCTAGTCACCAGAGTGTTGTAAGAGTTATACTGTATTCAAAATTATTTGAAAATGTTACAACATAAACAAGGGTATGGTATAACACAATGTAATTATAAAAACATTGTTTGCTCCCCAGACAGTAAGCTTCTAGAGGGAAGGAACCGTGGACTTCTCCTGTGGGTACCTGCAGTGTGGTGCCAGACCGCAAGAGGAACTCGGTCAGTACTTCAGTACTTCCCTTAGGGGAATGAGTAGATAGCAATAAATTTAAAAAAAAAGGAAAACGAATTGGCTTGGGGAATGGTATGGTTTACAGTAAATGAGCTTATTGAATCTTATGGGCACATTTATTTCATCACATATATAATCATCTTATACTTCAACATTGATCAATATATTAATAGCTTTCCTTCTACTGGGCTCCCCTTGTAGCAAACGTTTATAGCTTTATAAGTTACTTGGGTTCCTAGAACCTTCCTGTTATTTCCCACAAATGTGGCTGCTCTGCTAGAAATGAGATTGTAGCGGGAGCTGAGTGGGAAGGGAGATGGGAGGGGAGGAAAATGTTGTATAATTACCTAACATTTGACTCCAGAGCTAAGGATCAGGAATATACCAAGTTCACAGTAATGACCATTGTCATGCCAGATACTAACCAGAAGCCTTCCACATACTGTTTTTAACCTCAAATTAAAGGTGAGCCAGAAGGACTTCTGTCTGCCAAAACTGCAGTCCAGGCTTTTACTTTCCTGGAAACCTTTCTGCCCCCCTGCCCCCCATTTTCATGCCTAAAGCTCAATACCCCTCCCACCATGGCTGCAGGCGGGAAAGAACAACCCTGATGTAAGGTTTTGGCTCTTCACGGGAAAAAATATTTTGTTTAGAATTATCATTTGCGGGAAATTATTAAGTATACAAATACATTCCATTGATTCGATATCTTAAGCATTTGCTTTTTTTTTTTTTTAAACCATCTCAAGGGCTAACGATGCGACCTTGTCATGAGAACTGGCCAAAACTCAAATATTTGCAATGAGGAGCTTCTCAGCTTTTGGCTCATTTGTAATATGGAGTCTGATGGATGCTTTATGTGGCAGAATGACCTTTCAATTTTCTGTATTTAAAGTAATTTAAGTAATGGCAAGAATGAACTTCAGTGCCGTTAATGTCTTCTTTGGATCCAAGATGCATTAAAGACTCAGTCCCTATACAAACTTAGGGGGAAGGACATGAGTCTTAGAATAAAATCTGCACAGTAGTTTAGAAAGTGCTTTCCCCCCAGATTCTCCAATTGCGCAGAAATCCTCATTAACTCCCTGAGGTGCATAGGGAAGGTCGTTTTGTTATCCCTCCTTTCCACCGCCTCCTCTGTATTGCACAGATGGGCTGACTGAGGTTGACCAAGAAAGCTACAGGACCCAGTTCCAAACCTGCTCTTCGGACTTCAGTTCCTGTAAGTCAAAATTTCTCAGTGTTGGCACTGCTGACATTGTAGGTTGGTGATTTTCATTGTCATTGTGGGAGCCGGCCTGTGCACTGTGAGACAGTGAGAAGCACGCCTGGCCTCACCCACTAGATGCCAGCGGCGTCTCCCCCCCCCCAGCAGTTGTAACAACGAAAATGTCTCTGGATATTGCCAAATGTCCCCTGGGGGTGGAGGGCAAAACCACTCCTGATTGACACCAGAGCTGTCCAAAATGCTATGTCACCAGTAAGTGATAATTAACTCCATTCCTACAGAGACCAACTTGACTTCGTATCTGCTCTGTCTTATGGGATTCGGTTGCTAGATGTGTCTCAGACACCAGCTGGGTAGTCTCTAGCAAGAAGACTGTGGGCCATACTTTAATATTTGTTAAGAGTTTTTTACTCAGCCAGGAGAGACTCTCCCAGACTAAGGCAGACATCTCAGATAAGCTTGTTTTTTCTCTCTAATGAGCCACAGATCGTGATGCGTATTGAAGAACTATTGTGGTCAATAGTACAGCTGACCAAATATGTCTGCTCTGCCAATTTTGGGCTCAAAGCGGGATTGAATTTCCTGGCCCCCCTTACGGTTGGGCAGTGCCTTGCAGCAAGTTCTGGCCAATGAGTTGAGTGGAGCCCTATGTTACTTTTAGGCCAGGGCACTGAATAGATACTGAGCTTTCTCTTCCATCTGGCTTAGGGACTGGCGATGTTTCAGATGGTGCTAGCTGGGCTCCCTCTGAAGCCCTACGTCTCCTGAGTGGCCTGAGAGCACTACACTACTGCTCACCTGCAACAAACATATAGGGTGAATAAGAAATAAATCGTACGTGTTTTAAGCCTTTGAGATATTAAGGTTATCTGTTAGTTTAGCATAATTCAGCTTATTCTGACTGATGTAAGGACTGACAGATGAGAAAAAGACTGAAAAATAGATTTATGTTGAATCAAGGTTACCTGTATTAAAACAGGAAATGTAATACAAAATCACTTAGAACTTCCTTGAGTCTCAGGGTTCTCTAGTTTCATTCACTAACTGTTTAGTATTATGCAAATTGTTTCATTGTAGATTTCTACATACCTGATGTTATATAAATTATATTATTCTATTACTCCAATCTCATTCTTTCATTCATTCAAATAACATTTATTGAACAGTAAAAATATGCCAAGAAGTATTTGGGATAACTTTGCACTTCATTTTGTTTTTGACACCTTTTTTTGTGATGATTCCAGATGGAAAATAAAAGAGGGAGTTCACTTTAATATTTAAAAAGCAAGATGTTTAGGAAATGAATTTGAAGTTGTGTGTGTGTGTGTGTGTTTAAACTTTCCAGGAATTTCCCACCATATCACCTCCTGCTTTCTTACTTGTAAATCATGGGGGACGTTACAGACTTACACACAGTAGAGGCTGAGCAATGGCACTGAGGCAGACTGACAAGGTTTGCGTTGAGGCTTCAGAATTGGATGGATGGGTGATTTCAGGCAAGTGACTTAACCTCCTTGTGCCTTAGTTTTCTCAGCTGTAAATGGTAATCGCAATAGCACCTAAACCTCAGGGCTGTTGTGAAAAGTGAGTGATGCAAAGCATAAAGGGCTTAGAACAGTGCCTGGCACATGTTACGTGTTCAATAAATGTCAGTTCTAAAGTTTTAAAGGAATGTTCTTGTAAGTGATGAATAAAGCACTGGAGTGGGACTATACGTTGCAAACATCACAGAATATGTCAGCTTTATTCACCATTTCATCCTAAACGTCCAACTCAGTGCTTGACACAAAGCAGATATTAAAAAAAAAACATTTATTAAACACATACAGGAATGAGGAGGGATAAGGAGGCCAACAACTCCCAGGTTCTCCTCCCGACCTACCCCCATCTTCTGCCCTTGTCCCAAACTGTGCCCAGCTGTGAGATCCTGGAACACTTACTATCTTAGATCTATCTTCTCTTTTGCAAAGTGAAAGAATGATACCAAAGAGCTATGGACTATGTAGCTAAAAACTAGAATCAATGTTCTGAACGTATGTCATTCTTCAAAAAAGGACTACAAAGACATCACAACATAATTTAAAAATACTTAAAACATACTTGAAAAATAACTAACAGTATGGAGACTCTACAAAAGTACTCTATTATTAGTTTTAGCATTTTTCAAAAAAAATTAATGGAGATTGTTTGCCTCACTGGGAAGGGCACTACAACTCACCGGCACTAATGCCATCACTCAGGTAAGCGCTGGCTTCCCTGAGAGATCTATGGGGAGGGAAGAACTTTATCTTTATCTGCTGGATAAAGAGTCTTAATGTGCAAACTTGCAACTAGAAGAATAAATTCTGGAGATCTAACAGTGATTAGTCAACAATACTATATTATGGATTTCAAAATTTCTGAGAGAATAGATCTTTAATGTTCTTGCCACAAAGAAAAGAGATGACGCGACAGAGGTCTGAGCCACAGCTGCATGGCAAACAGTCACGTGTGACATGTGCATGTACCACATTAAACCATCATACACCTTAAACTTGTACAATGTTACATGTAAATCATACCTCAATTAGAAAAGAAAAAAAGTAATTAACGGTCTTGCCGTCATATACTTCTCGGTTTTTTGACACTTGTGTGCTTGTATGTGAAGGAGGAAAGCCTGACTCACCCCAGCAATGCAATTAATGGGACTGAAGCTTTCAGAGTCTCAGGTTCTAGAGAAACTAACAGGTGGGAGAATAATACCCACTCCATTGGGATTGTCCAGAGCATTACATAAAATAGCCTAACAAAGGACCAAGTAAGAAACAAACTTTCAATAAATAGGAGCAATTGATAGCATAATCATCACTATAACAAGTATTTACAAGGAAACCACTGCCTTACAAAGGCTAGCAGCATGGAGAGTAATTCTTCCAGCTGACATTGAGCAGTAGGTAAGGTGGTTTCATGACATGGGTTTCAGAGAAGTTAATGTAGCACCTAGAAGACACAATAGGCAAAGGAGTGTGTGCCTGCTGGGCAACCCGGTTTGGGAGTGCTGGATGGAGACTTTGGGAAAAAAAAAAATGTTTTAACTTAGAGAACTGTGTGTCAGGAAACAAGAACATGGAAGGGGAGCATAAAATAGTGGTTAAAGTATTACCTAACTTAATTCCTCTGTGCCTCAATTTCTCCATCTGAGAAAAATGGAGAACAATGCTTAGAACAATGCCCAGAATACAGTAAGTGTTTGTGAAATGAACCAGCCCGGTGACAAGAGGGCTGAAGTTACAAAGGATGACCTGTTAGGAGGCCTCTGGAGGAAAGCCCAGCAAGGTGGCTTCTAGGAGCGCAACCTGGAAAGTTATCAGGCTCATCCATCCATACAGCAACTTGGGCTCCTCCTATGGTGCAGGGGGAAGAGCTGTAGCCATAAAGGGAGTCAATTCACATTTGAAATGGCAGAGATGGACCAGAGGCTAGGGCAGAAAGGAGCCCCAGTGAGACTAGGAGGCACAAGCGTGTGTGTAGATAACATGATGCCCCTTCCTAAGGGCTTCCGCAGCATGCCATAATTATTTCACAGCATCCTAGGTGCCCATTAATTATATATGCATCTCTCCAAGGCAGAGGCCTCTGAGGGTCGAGACTGAGTCCTGTTTGCCATGGAATCTCCCTTCCACGGTGTTCAGTGAGCATGTGTTGAAGTGAAGCCAACCTGAGTAATACAATAAGATTGGGCTTGTAATTATTAAGCACACAGTCCTTGGGCCCCTAACTGCTCCCCACCTGACTGTCAACCCTTCCTACTGCCCTAAACAGCTCAATGTTAATGTGTGCGAGGGGAGACGGTGATCCCAAGAATATGGCCCTTTGAGTGAAATCCTAGTCTTGTTTGCAGCGGTGGCCTAAAACCACCCAACATAAAGCTGCCTCCGGAGCCTTCTGTGGAGGGCCGTCCTGCGGCCACCTTTCGGTCCAGGCATCAACTCCTCAAAGTGGCACAAACACAACCAAGCTCAGTGGTTTTGCAAAGGAGCTGATTTTTCCTTCTTTCTTTCTTTACAGCCATCCACCAATCAAATTCTTTTCTGTGTATGCCTTGAGCATCTCTCTCTCACACAGAACCCTCACTAATCTCTCAGTCACGACCTCACAGCATCACACGTGTAGGACCACCGTGGAGTCTTCCTGTGATTCTGTCTACATATCAATGCACGATAAACCTGCCTAAAATACAGTTTCATCAAATTTTTCCCTGTGCCAAATCTAGGCTCCTAATTTTTTACCTTTACCAAATCTACTTTGGTTATCGAGATCCTCCATATTTTGGCACTATCCTACCTATGTAAGGTACATACTACTTATTCATTCAGGTCTGTATGCTGAATCTCTTAGTCTAGTTAGATTAGTGACCTCCCAGCATTAATCACTGAAATTCTTCTCTCATTTAAATACAATAAGTAAAATGTTTGCTTCCATATACTTTGCCCGTGTTGTTTCTGGTTTTGGAATATCCTAATCCTTTGGCCATTCAATTAATATTCCACATAAAACAACATACGCCAGTACTAATATACAATGACATTATTTTGCGTTTCACTCTGTTTCTTGTGCTATGAACAAATGTTCCCTCTTCAAGACTAAATTGCTTGAGGGCAGGGAGTTCACATTATTTTTACCCATTTACCCAACAAATAGTCCCTGAGCTCCAGAACTGTGCAGGCACTGCACTTGGCTTTGGGGTATAGCAAAGAACAAGACAGACATGACCCTGTGAAGCACCGACATTCCAGTGTGTGTGCGTGTGTGTGTGTACGTGTGTGGGGAATGAATAAAAAGGACACATAATTCTAAGATTAGAAAGTGAGGCAAGCACTGTGAAGTAAAAGTATAGGGTGCCATGAGACCATGATAAAGCCTCATATCTTGAAAGAGTATGCGCTTGAACTAAGTAAGGTCAAAAGGATCAAACAGAAACAAACAGGCAAATGTCCAAAGGGCTAAGAAAGCCTGGGGCCTTGAAGGAACTGGAGAAAGGTAGATGTCCATCATCCCAGCGGGCAGAAGGTGAGCCACATCTGATGAGGCTACAGAGGTCCAGACTGGGTGTAGTTCTTAGCAATGAACCAGGGTCAAGAAGTACATGCTAAGTGAGGGTAAACTTTAAGTGGTCTTTAAGAGTTGTCATGCTCGACAGTAAAGGTCATTTCTGAACTTTCGTTGTCCGAGTATTTGGAGTTAAGAAAAAAGGCTGAACATCCAAAGCTTAAAAAATATGAACACAAGTGCTTAGGATTTTTGTTAGTTTTAAAAAATTCAATACAAAGGGATGGACCAATGACAAGAATAATAGGGACTGTGGTCTACTCTACATTACAAGTTTGGTGCCAAATGCTTTACACAGGCCACCTAACAGATGGTAAAGTATTTCAGTCATTACCACTGTGAGTAGGATTCAAGCCAATGACCCCAGAGGTGAGAGGTTGTACATCCAATTACAGATTTCCACTTTCCTTAAGTGTTAAGATGCCTAAAGCAATATATTGTATTTACATCTAGATGCATTGGATAAACTATATTTGATAAAAGAGATGACTTCACGTTCTCAACTTAAATCAAAGAATGCTTACGTAAGTATTTTTTTAATTGAATCCCACTTTAATGCCATCGTATAATCTTTTGGTTAACAGTGCTCATCTTGATTATTCTAACAAAGGGAAACATGGAAATTAATACTTAAATTGGAGAGCTTATGTCATCTATGAAAAAACATATGAAAAATTCAAAATACATACCTGGGACATCTGTGAAGGTTTCTCCAAGGACAGATACATGGAAATCGAGTCCTAAGTCCTTAAGATGCATTAATATCTTAAAGAAACTCTCTGGGTCTTTATCATGCTCCCTGGAAATAAATACACAGAATATAACTTGTGATACCTTAGGGTACGTGTGAGGAAAAGTGTTTTCACTTCTCACAGTATCAATTCCTTCCATGGTCTATTGTTACGAGAGCCCCTGGCATCCAAGTAGAGTTTTCTCCCCATCACCTTTTATTGTAGCGTCAGCACTGAGTTTTTTCACAAATATTATTTTCCTGTCATGTATCAAAATCCCAGTCCTATTGAAGTGTTAAGGCACTGCAGCCTTCTATTAAAGGAAAAAATCTATCATGTGTTTCACGTTTTTTGGTTAAACTATAGAAAACCTAGCCTAGTTTCCCTGCCTATAAAATGGTTAATTTCCCATTTAACACAGATTTTTAACAAAAGACCAGTCTTCAAAGGATGATTCTCTACTGAGCATGAGAAGGTACCAGAGATGCTTTGCGTCTCCATGAGGGTGTATGCCTTCCTCTGGCATTTACTGAGCCCCTCTGTGCCCACAAGGCAGGCACACTTTAGGAAGCGAGATTACAGACTCTTCCACTAATCTCTCATTTTAAATAATTGAATGGAGAATTATAAATACATCCAAGGGGGGTAGGACTGAGTCTAAGTCCACTGAATATTAATTTAGGAGTGGAGGTCAGTCAACATATAAAAGAATGGTAATAAATATGATTCTTTCGTTTCATGGAGGCTTTGAAAAGCATGGATTATTTTTGTTTAGCTTGTCAGTCTTCTTTGTAATAACAGAATGAGAGGCTAAAGGGCACTAAAATTAAAAAAAAACCACCAAATCAAGAAATCACATTAAAATGGAATGAGTAATTTTTTACATTCTAAGGTGTGAATATTCCAGTATTTCTTGTATTTAATTACACTGTTTTAAATCATCTTATTTCAGACAGATGTGGACCAGATGTCTTCAAAATATTTGCTTTTAATTTGTAATTCAGAATTTTAACTTATTTTCTATATTACAGAGAAATAGTTATATATCAGCAATTGAATTTTTCATTTACCAACTAATTATGTAAAATAAATCTGTAAATTGATCAAACTGCGATATGAAATATGAAAATTACATCATTCAGGGAATCTCATGAAAAATGACATCTGCAACCCTGAACGTGTTAATTCACAATTCAGTCAATATTTTCAGTATCGAGAATTAAAACAAATGCATCTTCTGATTAACATTTTAAAATGGCATTTCTAATCTCATGGAATTGTAAATTCCTATAGAATTAGAATTCAGTAACTATTTTAAGCTCTATATCTCTGAGCTTGATTTACTTCAAATAATAAAGAATGCAACAGCAAAGTGCTCTTCCCTTTTTAAGATGATGCAGATTAGATAGAGGCACCACGGGCAAGTTTTTGGACAGTTCTCCTATACACCACTGCTGTGGGCACGGACAAAGACTCAAAACAGTTTGAAAGTAAAGAGTACGCCGTATGCTGTCTCCAGCCGTATCAATCAAATAGCTGCCACCTAATTTGTAGTGTGTGCTTGTAGTCTGATTCTCTCGGAAATCGTTAGATGAAAAGAATGGAAACAATATAACATAATATATCTTAATGAGGGAGTAACACTATGCGGAAGGAAATTTAGTCACTCAGTTCTCTAAGTTTTTCAGTTTGAATTCTAAAAATTTTGGCTATGGATCCCCAAGAGAGTATCTGTTCTAAATATTTCCTGCTAGTGTTTTGTTTGTTTGTTTTGTGTTAAAGGAAAAGTAGATGTGATTTGGGGTTAGGAAGAATTTTAATGGGGCAGAAGCTGTAGTTCTTAAAAGATTCTGGTTTGTTTTCAAAGCAGCAGGCTTTATCAACCTGTATTTTCAGTGTTTCTATGAGATAAGTGCATTACAACCCTACTGTATTTTTAAGATATTTTTGTTGGTGGGCAAAAGCTTTCATATTCAATAATTTCTTTGCATAAGAGCACAATAGAGATTTGTGTGAATCTCTTCTTTTTGTTAAAGCTGTAAGATACAGACGAATGTAAGGTGAGATTTTTCTTTCCCCAAAATTATCTCTGAGGAAAAGAAGCACTTTGTACTAAAATCCTTACAAAGTTTCCCACAACACCAGGCACCCTCTCAATTACTTTATTCTGAACAAAGTACTCCTGAGGGCAGCTGCATTAACCTGAAACAGCATCCACCGATGAGAGTTTTGGGTGGTTTTAACAGTGAATCTGGTACACTGGCTTGAAAAAAAAAAAAGGAAACAAAGGAATTTAATATATGAGGGGGAACTCTGAAAAAACAAGAATTATATTCTAGTAAGTGGGCCCCTTTTAGTACAGAGTTCCCCTCCATCTGACTGTTCTAGAAGCCCATCTGTATCAGTGCACCAGCTGGCGTCGTTGTGAGAAGCTTTGTTCAGCTTCAGTGAAATTTTTTTTAAGACTCTTTCAGTGCATTTGCCCATTTCATGACGGGTGATTTACAAGCACACCTGCCCACAGGGCGCTGAGTGTTCAGCAGTTTTTGTCCAAAACCAGCAGGACCCCTGTGCCCCACCCTCCTCATTCACCCGATCTCGCCTTGAACAACGTTTTGCTGTTTCCCTCCATGAAAACAGTGCTCAAAGGGAAACATTTTGCCCATGTGGAAGAGGGGAAACAAAAAAAGGCAGAAGCACTAAAAAGCATCAAAATTGATGAGTTCAGAAACTGTTTTGAGCAGTGGGAAAAAATGTCTCCATGGGTGTGTTGCATCAAATGGAGAGTGCTTTGAAGGTGACTGAAGTTTAAACATATAAGAATAAATATACATTTTTTATAAATAAATTCTGGGGTTTTCTTTGGGCCCCTCTTGTAATACTGGCTTAGTAATTATTTGGAAGACGTGACCTAACAATTCAGAGAGTTGGATATGCCAAAAACATTTCAAAGATCATTAAAAAAACTCATAGTGTTTACTGAAGATCAGGACCAGTAAGTGGGTTTTTACAGTTCAGGAAAAGATTTCCAGTGATGGCCTCATAGAGTCTCACAAGTCTTGCAGCTCACACCACTCGGACTGAATTCCAGGTGACAGCTGATGGAAGCACGCCAGCTGCTGAAAAGGTGGCACCACTCTGAGGTCAGAGTCCACTAGAGGGGCTGTCGGATTAAAACTGCTTGATAAAATACAAGGGTGGGAAAAGAGCAATACTCCTAAAAATATTCTGCATGCCATGTTTTAAAGTATTAGTTACATCTAAATTAGTAGATTACATATTATAAGTAGACACCTGTCTACTTACGTCTTGTATGTCCCTCAAAGTTGAAATAGTCAGTTTGTCTGACATTTTTTCTCGATTTTCTCTTTAGAAAAAATGGGAATAGCCTAACATTCAGAAATCACGACAGATGGACACAAGTATTTAGGCCCAGACACAAAACAAGGCACGGATACATCGGCGGCAGAGCTCAGTACTCTCTGTGCAGCAAGGGACTCACTCCACATATCCAAGGGGTCATCCATGGATCGTACGCCAGCACCCACGGTCCTAATGAGCCCATTTAGCAGAACACGTGAATCTGTATTCACTTCCTTTCTAAGAAATCGAATGTGAAGCTCTCATACTTATGATTTAGCATAAAGCATTGAATATAAGATGGGAGACTTAAAAAAATGTATTCAGTGACCTTGTCTGCCAATAGCTGTCAAGAGTAAACACACATTTCATAATACATTCAATTCCCTATGAACACTTTGTAGACTTCCGGGCTCCCTAAACCCTCTTCTGCTCTCATCCATTGCTGGAAGGAATGTAAATTGGAATAACATTTTAGAGGGCAATTTGGTAATGTACATAATTCAGCCTTAAAATGTGTATAATTTTTGCCCCAGTAATTCCAGTTTAGAAAAGTTAATTGAAGAGGTGCATAGACATTCAGTGAGAGCACAGTCATTGCAGGGTTGTTATAATGGCAACATCTGTAAACAACCGAATGAACCTGATAAAGAAATTCATTTTGATGCATCCATACGATACAATTCCATGCGGTCACTACAAATAATGTTGTGGAAGTATATTTCCTGACATGGAAAATATTCAAGAAATACTGTTAAGTAAAAGGGAAGTGACAGAGTAGTATATATTATATGCTCCGTTTTGCAAGACGAACGTGTGTGCCCAGACAAAGTTTGGGATGAACTGTACCAAAATATCAACAGGGTTGATCTTTATATTGCATTATAAATGCTTCTTTTTTATATGCTTTCTATATATTTTTACAAACTTTAAAAAATATAAATCACTTTAATATTGCAAGGAACCAACTCTAACATTCTGCCATAAAATTGCACTCACAGGATTTTCACTTAACTCTGTAACACTTTCAGTATTTATAGTAGCGTAATTCTTCATTTCCTGCGACCCCTCTGCATTCGACAGCTGCCCATCAGCAAACTTGATTCATCACAAAACATCCCAGAAGAAGAGCCAGAGTCCAAGCTTCCCAACAATCCCACATTCTTGACGAGGTAAGGATGAACGAGTCTGGCTGGGAACCCAGTCCTCCACAGCCCAACTACGGCAGAAGAGACCAGCACGGAAACATTTCAGGCTTCCTGGAAGCAGCAGATAGAGCGAGAACAGCTTTTATTCCCAAATATTATTCAGAACATTTGAAAAGCATAAACTGTTTCCATGTGTTTTTTCTTCTATATCTGTTCTCTCTCTGTTGCCTTTCCTATTTAGTCTTTTAGAGCTGAATTTCTTCCTATTCCTCACTTAACATTCATTCGGTAAATATTTATTGAGAATTGCTAAGTTCTCCATACTCGTCACTTGTACTCAACTGCTACCCTTTCCCATTTTCCACACAACTTTATAGCTGGGCAGAAACCTGGCTTTTTCTAGATGCTATCACTTTCTTAGCAGCAGGTCACTCTGGGCTGAGAGTTCCATGAGGGAGACATAAGCAATGTCTGTTTTGTTCATTTCCAAGTGACCAGTGGCTCGAGTGGCAGACGTTCATGGATAACTGGTTCTTTTTTCATTTTTGGCACACAGAGGACTCCACTTTTGTCCCCTTGAAGAAGGGGATGCCAAAGGACTGGTTCTGACCAATGGGTTGCACGCTGATTGTCCAGTGTCACTTCCAGGTGGAAATATCTACGAGCAGTTCCGGAGAGCAGCCTGTGCAGCAGTGATCCCTACAGAAGTCTTGCTTTAACCTGACATGGTTAACAGCAGAGAGTGAGGCGGTCTGGATTGCTGGATTGCTGCACCCATATATGCAGCAGACTTGGAGTTAGTGAGCGAAGGAAACTTTCGTTGTATTTAAGCAACTGATATTTTTTTGGAGGGGGGGGGTCTTCATTACAGCAGCATAATGTGGCCTAGGCTGACTAACACATTTTCTGTGGCACAAAACTGGCTGCTCTAAAATATCTGTTGAACAAATAAAGGTGTCACACAAATGAATTACATTTATAGATCTCCGACTATGTTCAATATTCCATGCCAGGCACCTGATCATAATCTGACTGAAGCCTCTCAACCAAGGGTCATACAAATAAATTATTTCTTTATCTAAGATCACACAGGAGAAATTCAGTCTGTGTTTGAAATCATGTCTTATCACTCCACAGTCATACTCTTTCTTCTACACAGCTTTTGACTTTTTTCCCCTTCCTTCCAACATACAATGAGAAGAAAAAGAGCTGGCACCTTCAGTCCATGGTTTCATCTCCAGGCCATCAAGTTATGAATGTTCCTTAGATTCTCGTTATGTGAGGTTAAAACCCATTAGATAAAACAGTAAGAATACAGGAAAGTCAGAGGGAATTATGGCCTCTCCAATACCCTGGTTACAAACCTCCTCACCTTTCTGATGCCCTGCTAACCTCCATCCTCACTTCCCCATTATGAAGTTCTGCTTTACTTCCAAGTTTAGAAATGTGTTCCTTACTCAAAAACACAAGACTTCTAGTTACTATCCCGGATTAGCGGTTACGATCATGTATTTCTCCACCACTCATAAACTTTTCAGTCTCCTCTACATGCCTCACATACCAATAGTCTTGGTTTTCTCCACATGTGCTGCTGCTGCTTCTTAAATGGGGCTTCAGTTGGACTTCGGCCAATAGTCTTATTAACCACCAACTTCTCAGCCTCCCTCCCCACCCCCGTCAGTGCCTCTCTTTCTCTAACTTTACTGGCCCTCTCCACCATCGTTTACTTATAGTTGATCAAGACTGAGAGTATTTACTATGGCCCTCTCTCATTTTCTTCATCTTTGAGATCTGTGGTATTTTAATATTCTACAAATGTAACCAGTTCCTTCCACCCTCCCCTCCACCTCGAACACATTCAAGATGCTAAGATGATTTACGTTCATTGCTTTAGGAAAGGCATGGGAACAGCACCCCTCCCCATAACCCATGGCCCCCAAATGTGACCAGAAAGAGATGCAGTATTCTTGTCTAATTAGAAAAGTAAAAAAACCTTTGTAGAAATTGTGAGGATTTCAGACGGGTATGAGCCGTTGAGAAAAATGCCGTGAGACTGCAGTGTACTCCCTCCCGCCTGGGCCGCCATCCCACCTGTGGTTGGGAACACCAAGGACTGGCGGCGAGGAGCTGAGCGGAACAGGACTCTAAGCATCCCAGAGGCCGTGCACAGTGCTTCCCGGGTGAGCAGCCCGGGGAAGAACGGCAACTCCAGAACGAACATCTGACTGTATGCATCTAGACAGTCCTGGGGACATTGTGAGAGATTCTCGAGTTGTGGTAGTCAGAAAAGTGGAGCCATGATTTCTGTGAATGTAATGGAAGAATCACAAAGCTGCTGGCAGGCGGAAGCAAGGGATCCCTCACCAGTAACCGGCGAGGGATGGAGACCAGGGAGATGGAAGACAGAGAATCTTGAACTACCTGAGCTTTCTACCACCATGTTGGAATGGTCTATTGCAGAGAAATTGAGGTATAGAAAAATAAAATTCTAATTTATGCATATCAGGGTTTCATGCCATCTTCATATTTATATCATCTTTCTTTTTAATAGCAGAGGGAGAGATGCCTCTCAAAATTCAAAGTCTATTAGAGCTCTAGATTTTCTACTTTGCTTCTCTCTGAGAGATGTGTGTTTTCATATTCAGTTTCCGTCCTAAAGCCCGCTCCTACTCCACATTTTCTTCATTTATACATTTGGCACTTTAAGTCATCCCTTCTACCTGACAACATTTATTGACAGCAGTAGTTCCGATAATGTACTCTGTCTAGGTGAGTTTTCACAGAGCATCTTAGAGCGTTTGCTGGGTCCCTCTTTTCCTACCTCCTGTGTTTTTGTCCCTACAACTCTGTGCCCGATCTCCCATTTGTCTGTTCTCTTGGATCAAAGTGCTCCTAACACCACCGATTTCCAGCTCTGCTCCATTCCTCCTCATGCATCATACGGTTTCTCCAACTTTGACATCACTGTCCACACTCAACTTTCTTAGAAAGGGTCCTTGCTTGGTTTCCAAGTAGTGTAATCAGACTATAACCTAATGACCTTCTCCTTCCCAATTTTGTCTTCCCACTCATTCCATCCCAAAGGCCACCCAGGAAAAACCATATTCGACAAGTCATTTTTCCCACTAGGTCTCACAACATGATTCCTTTCTAAATCTTCCCACTGCTAAAAGCTCAGACCCCCCAGGTTGTTTCTCTTCAGCAAGGATTTCAACTCTCCCTGCATATTGTATACAGTAATTTCATTCAGTTAACTTGCCAATGAGCTCTCTTCCTCTGCTACCCTGGCCAGGAAGCTGTAGGCATCCGTGCCTCAAAGAACTGGTAGGCTAGGAAGTGTCTTAACTAAGATGAATTGGGTCTTCCCCACTCTTGAGAAGTTACTTAAGCAGCAGCCACCATTCCCCATATTTTAAACCATCATAATGTAATTACTTCCTCTCAGACTTGGAGGTTCTTTGAAACAACTCTTTCCCCTCCCCAGGGCATTACTGTCTATTCCCTCAGTAATAATCTCCCTGCTGAATGTGGTGATTTGGGCTGTAATGTGAAACTAACTCATCACTTAGATTTTCTTTTGGATTACAATATTTCCCTCCAAGGGATATGTAGAAATACATTCAAAACTGCTTGTTAGTTATCCTGAGAGCTACTCCGGTAGTCCACCTCCCATATAGAAACTTCTCCCAGGGCTCATCTAGGAAATTCTCTGACGTCCCTGAGAATTGTGTTTCCACCTCTTGGAGAGGAAGACATATGATTCTTGTTTCCTGTTTTACTCTGACTGCCAGGAGGCTTACATTCAGGTTTTAAAGTGCTCAACCTCAGCAACTATCAGATGGAAATAATAATACTGAAAAATAATAGAACAGAAATTAAAAAAAAAAAAAACCCTCACTGGAAGGGATCAATAGGAGGGGATTTATCCAGTGTGAACAACAGAGAGAAAAACAGAAAAAAATTAAAGAAATGAAAAAGACCTGAACCTCAGGAACCTGTGAGATAAAACAGATGATGCAACATTGTATCATCAGAGTCCCAAAGGGAACTCTGTATTTCTTACAACTGCATGGGAATGTACAATTATTTCAATACAAATTTCAGTTGTAAAAAATACACACCCATTGTAATAAAATACAAATAATTCAGAAATATACGAAGCACTGACAACCCTGTTCCTCACCCCTCCTGATTCTATCACTACTCAGACGACACCGCTACTAACAGCGGTTTGGTGGGTGGGCTTCCAGAGCTGTTACACGCAAACATACAGATTTGTGTGTGTGTATTTCTACACATACTCTCCTCACTACATTCAAGCAGGACATCAGCATCAGTCATTTTGCACTTTCCTCTCTCGCTAAGTATATAACAGATATCTACGTACATCAGTGCATAGAGATAGTTCATTTTGAGTGGTTACATAATATTTCATTATTTTAAAGTAAATTCTCCTACTAATGCACATTTGTGTCTAATTCTTGCTGTTTCAAATAATACTCAAAGTGGCATCAAGTTCTCTTTATAATATTCAATTTCTCTTTTGTAGAACTCTTAATCTCTTCTTATTTTTACTCCTGTCTTGCAAATGTAGCCACTCCAAATCTCTGTCCGAGGCCCTCCCCCCTTCCTGCAGTGTTCACCTTCCTTTTGGAGCGATCCCACTTTCAGAATTTTATGTATTCACTTCTGCTATAATTTGCAAGAGGGCAGAGCTCATGCCTTTGCTTGCCCTGCACTCCCCATGTCTAGAACAAGGCCCTGCACAGAGTACAGAAAGTTATTAAATCGAGTTGACTCTACACCTACGTCACTTCCCGTGAATCTAATCTTTTTATCCTCTCCTACTGTCAATTATTATTTTACTCTTTATATAACCAGATGGATATATATATATATAATCTTCCAATGACAACTCATCTATAATCTTGGACTTAAAGACTAACCTGCCGCCTCATCAAACACAGCACTGCTGGCCACGCTCCTCTCTAGTGTCCTCATGTCCTCATTCTCCCGGTATTCTCGGAACCCAAGCCTGACAGGCACGTTTCTGAACACGGAGGTTCCTTCCAAATTTGTCCTGCCAATCAACTTATTACCAGCCTTGCCATGTCTTCCTACTCAAATAGTTGAAGATCTGCTGGATAATGTCTGTTTTCATAGTTCAACGTTATCACTTCATACCTGACAGCACCACTGAGATTCCCGCCCCCCCGCCAATTCAGCTTCCAAGAAACTGTTATATCATCCTCTTTAACATGATTTTCTTTACATATCTCTTCTTGAAATGTCACTAACTAGAAACCATTAAGTTAAAGTTAAGCTGGCCAATCCTACATTCAAATATGCATTTTCATCAATCATTTGCCCTCACTAGTCCCCAAAATGAGTGTTGATACTCATATGCATTCTCATCCTCTGCTTTTCTCTCCACTGGTTTCAATCCACAACTCCTGAGCCTACAATTGTGGAAGCTGGAGCACATCCTCCTCGCCTCTCTGCCACTCCTAGCCCATTATCTCCGTCACTGACTTTGAATTTATTGTGACCGGTAATAACCCCCGTGATATTCCATCTCACTCCGAATCACTTCTGCACTAATGTTCATAAGCTACTGATGATGTCGGGAATATGCTCTTTTACACTGCTTCATATTTATTTGTATGTTGTCCCCGTATAATTATTCGGAAAGTTCCACAGTATCAGAGAAACCTCTTGACTCCAGAAGCTGGTGGACGCTGGAAGTGTGACTCTGGAAGGAGTGAACGATGTTCTGGCATGGCCCCATAGAGATAGTTAGATATGCAAAACTCCAGTAGGGTGAGCGTATGAAATGACATGAAGTATCATGTTTTTTTTTTTTTAATGGAGAATTAGACATGGTCTGGATTATTAGATGCCTTTCATTGAAATGGATTTCAATTCTTAATAACAGGTTTTCATATTCAGTTGTGCACATTTCGTCACATCTAGAAATGACAAGGACTTCAATCATGTGGGAAAGAACCATAATTTGAAGAAGGAAAATCCATTCCAAATTCCCTTTTGATTTAAAAATGTTAAAAATAGAAACGGACAGAGCGATTCATAAGAAATCTCACCAATGCAAGAAAAATGCGAAAACTCCATCCATTTTACATATTATGCGTCGTTTCTGGACCCAAGTGAGACTGCCGTGTTTTCTGGCCGATGCAGAGACCCCTGGAAGAGACAGCCTCCCTTAGTCAGCAGCAACTGCTGCCGTAGCAGCCTGTCAGGGCGATGCCTGGGGGGAGGGGGCACAATATGGAATGTCTGTTCTACAAAGACCTGTGCAAAAGGATGTGTTCTTCTCGTTACATATGTTACATTTTTTCATTTTATAAACAGCATTAATTATGCATTTCTTCTTCTCTACTGTATTCTCATAAACGGAATAAATCTGTATTATTGTACTTAATCCTTTTTTCATAAGATGTACAAAAAGTTCAGTCCCCAATCTTGTTACTCCAGTCTTTCCTTGCTCATTATTTAAATTTATTAAGATCTACTCATATTCATTACCAAAGGTGGACTAACTATTCATATGGAAGAGAATAAAAGATTCTGAATATTGTAATAACATCACATGCTATAAATTTACTATATCACTTAAGAAAAAGCTCTCCAGAATGAAAAGACTCATGAACCAAAGTCTTAATTAATTAAATATGCTTACTGCCAGTAGGTATCAGAACAATTTATTTCTGGTAAAGGATGAATAACAAAGAATAGTCAACTGCATTAGACAGTGTAATTGGTGGGAGATTATTTTGATTAATTACTTTTCTTTAGAAATGTCTGTAAACCCCCCAAAAGAAAAGCTTACTGAATGCTAATAACAATCAATCCATTTATGACTGTAGTTCTGAAGGTGAGTGTTATCAGAATATATGAAGGAAAATAGCTTACATGGTCAATACACCCTAGTAAAAAAAGGATTAAAATCCTAGTTCTGATATTTAGTAACTGTAATCCAGGGCAAACTAGCAAACCAGTCTGAGATTTAATTTCCTCATCAGTAACAATCTGGCTAATAACACTCAGTTCAAAGAGCTGTTGAGGGGATTAAGTGAGATGACGAATATGAAACCATTTGTGGTGTTTGGCAAACAGAAAATACATAATAAAAGATGGCCGTTATTATTGTTATAATAATTATTACAATCATTGTTTTCTTTTTCATTTATAGAAATGTGAATTTCAGATTAATAGTCACATAATTGGACAAAAAAATAAAGTCTGCTATACTTTACAATCAGTTACAGTAAGCAGAATGTGCCATAGTTTAGAGTCTAATGTTTACCTTGACAATTGTAAATAAAGGCATCTAAAGTGGCAACTATTACCTATGCAAATAACATAGTAAGCACTCAGTATATGGCAGTTATTTTTCACAGCAGAGTTACAAATACGGTTTGAAGTAAAATGTGTTTATGTGTAAGGGCACATCTGTAATTGAATTGGGCTTCTCAGCATTCTATTCTTAATCCTGTCAAATGCCAGTTAGCCCAGTCACCCTCGCATCCATAATCTGTCCCTTCACCAACTCCTCATTGTCACCCAAATGCGTCGTTCCTTTCTTGATGGAGTTCAGATATTCACCTTTCTTCCCAGAACTAATATAACATCATACCAAATCACCTTTTTATAATAATTACAACTGAAATTGGGGGAAAATTGCTATTTCTCCCTTTCTCCTCTTGGAAATTATCCAAAAGCAACAGGAGTTCTAGAAACAGAGCACAAACATAATCTTCCACAACAAAGATATCAAGAGCCACGAACCACACAACAGGTGGAGAGCTCCCGAAAATGATGAAGTTCAAACGGGGTACAGGTGGCAGCAGCACAAGGATTCTCAGAGGGGGCGGGTGGAAGGGCTTCTCCGAGGTGAAGAGTGTGCCCACGTGTGAGGCCCCCAATCCCTAGATTGTAAAACCTCAGCAGGGCTTGGGTGCTGGGGAGGCTGATTCCCTGTGCCTGGGTCAGTCTTGGGAAGCACAGAATACAGTGCTAGGTAAGAGATCAGACAGAAGGCATTTTTGCAAGAAGCAGTCCATTTCATTACATTGTGTCTGGGAGGGTTACAGAAGTACATTGGCTGGTACACGTGCCATCATTTTTCTGTGACTACATAATTCATTAATTTTCACAAATTAGAATGGCACTGAATGCTGAATTTCCCATAAACATCCTAAAACAAAGGTAACCTCTTAAGAAAGGTAAACATTTAAAAAAAAAAACCAACCCTATTTCTTTTGCTTTAGACACAAATTTCAAGGCAATATTTTTATTTTTTTAAAAAATGGAATCTACATCATACTTTCTGAATGAGAACTTAGCAAAGGTTCAGTAGTATGTGTATATTCATTTGTGACACTTATTTGCATTAGGAAAAAGGCCACATGTATTCTAGAGAGCAGCATGTGTTAGATGAGCAGAAGTAAAGAATCATTATTTGATTTTTTGGTGTACTTTCTTGAATATTTTAATTTTGTATTATATCCCTATACTTTTAAAACTTTTGAAAGTTATTTAAACTTAAAAGTTAGTTTCTATATTAGTATATTCTAGATTTGGAAGTATTAAAATGAGGTACAATTTCAACCATTTAAATCCAAGAAGGAGATGAGTGGTTTAATATCTTTGTTGCATTTATAGGGCAGATTGATAATACATGCCTCTTATTGAGTGTTCCATCTGTAAACTGGATTCACGAAATACAATGTTTGAGGAGAGATTATATAGGGGTTTTTACTGAATGTTAATTACCTTGAGGAAAGATGCTAGGTAGATGAGTTTTACATTTGAAATAATATACAACAAAACACTGTGGTTGGGTCCATTTAATTGGCACTATTTTTAACAGTGTATTAATTAACGTACAGAAAATCAGGAAAACCACAAATTCTCTTATCAAGGGTATGTTTCTGGCCTTAGGACAAAATATCTTTGTCTAACGTTAGAAATTCATTCAATAAAGGGGAACCGTGTGCCCCTGTGTGCCAGCCAGAACTTGTACACAGTACTGGGACACAAATGGGATTAACGACAGCAGGAGACCCAACCCTCAAGGAATCTAAGTTCTAGTCAGATTTGTAGTCTTATCTCTCAGATCATAGCACAGGTTCCCCATGTGCTGTGACGTGAGAGGTAAGACGGAAAGGCCATTGCCCCCAGACCTCTTCTATGGCTATTAACACCTGACGTTCATTAAGGCTGAAGCCTTTTATACATCTTAGCAGCACGATTTTAAGCCAGGTACTTCGGTCACAGTAGATATGTACTATGTAAATATTATTAGTAAATATTATTTGATGGATTGATGGTTAGATGAATAAGTGAAAATTCCCTTTTTGGGTTTCCTTTTGGAAAAGCAGGTAAACAAGTAACCTTCTTAAAATGAAAATACCCCAGGGGAGAAAAGATATTAGTTATTAGCAAGACTTGATATGGTAGTGTGGTTTAATTTAAAAGTATGTGTGTCTACTCATGTGTATCTTGTATTCTTTTGGGATCAAACTATTGAAACACCACTAAGATGTAAATTTACCTGGTTAAAGTGGGGCCGTCAAAAGGACAAGACCGAAATATGGAGAATGTACAGGGAGAGTGAGAACTGTGTGGGATACCAAACAAAAGGAAGTTCTGGGTGCCTGGGCAAGAGCTGGCAGGCTTGTGCTAGCAGGAAGGTATTAAATAGCATGTAAACCTGAGAGGCACAGTGCCTCCTACCGAGCCACTTTGCGCATTTCACATTTCCTGGAGGCTGGCTCTTAAAGTAAGAATTGAGTCTGCAACAGGTGCTTTTAAGGTGGCCTCCGGGTCAGGAGGTCTGCCCTCTGGTACAAGAGAAAACCAGAGCTTCCTTCGACCTCACTTAGGGCTGGGGACATCAAGCTGCCACCCCACAACTTCGCTCCAAAACACAAGGGAGCAGGTCTGCCAGACCCTTGGCCCCAATTTTCGGGTCACGAAGGGAAACACGCAAGAAAGCACTCTTGCCAGTTCTGGTGGACTCACCCTGGGCTCCCAGAGCACGGGTGCACGTTCAGTTTAGTTCGGTGATCTTTCTTGCAACTTGTGCGGCTCAGGAACTCATGTATCTAATGGGATCCCTCTCTCAATTATCCTCACTTCCACAGTGGAGCCTTGCCTCACTTTTCTAGGCAGGATGAGTTGCTTCCTCTTTTGGGCTTTCACTTATTATGTTGTACTGCAATTATCTGCGAGCTCTCTGAGGCAGGGGTCTCAAAAGAAGCCCTATCAATACATGTGTAGAAGGATAATATTTGAAGTATTAATCAATGTACTTAATGGACTTCCTCCCTTGGCATTTCTTACATTGCAAATCCACTCCTCCCCACTGCAAGCTCCCTCCCCCAGCACTGGGAGCAAGGATGTGCTATACTCTTTGCCCTTAAGGTAAGGTTATTAAACAGGAATGCAAAAAGAAGGCAAAACAAATACTTAATTCTTGATTTTACATTACAATTCTGATGCTGAGGTCTAAACAACAGTTTTGGAGAATAATACTAAGTAGGTTTTTGTCAACATACTCCCTACTCACAACCTCCCTTTCCTCAACCCACACTGCTGAGGGGGGGGGTGTGGGGATCTGTGGGCCGAGGGAGGCAAGTTAGAGAGGCTAGAGGTACTCATAAGAAGATGTCCAAGGCTGAAAACTGGGAGAAACAGGGCCATAGAGAGAGATACAGTTCGTTGGGAGAATGACCCTGGTCTTTTGCTTTTTCTTCTAGAACCAGGGAGCAGCAGCTTTGCAGGGGCTACTGTGGCCAGCAGGGTTGAGATCCACTGAGGAAAATAAATTGCTAAGGTCCTGAGGAAAATAAATGACTTATGTCTGGAGGACTGAAAGCGAGTTTGCTGAGTTTTCTGAGGTTCGAAAGCTGTACGGGAGAGCAAAAACTTTTCCGAGGGCCCTGAGTGAGATGAAGCTACCTGACAGAGGCAGAGTGCGGGTGGGATGCTATCAGGCCCTTGCGGTGCACACTGGTGTGGACAACAGTGTGTCAACAGACGGGAACTTAATGCAGTAGACGCCGGCTCTGTGAGGTGATCGCCAAGAACCAGACAGGGCAATATTCTTCTCAGAGGATGCCAGTGGGGCCATGAGTCAACTGAGAACAAGCCCCCTCCCCTGATGCTCCAAAGAACCCTTAGAACTTAAGTGTTACTCATAGGATAAAAAGGGGGAACTTAAAATTTAGTGAATTACTGTGAACTCACTGAGAATCCCGAGGTAAATGTGTTCAGTTATAGAGAAACAAAGATTAATAATAATGTCAAAAACATATAGTGCTCATAAGGATCGCTGGGGATGGATTAAATCGCTTCATTCTCGTGACTCCATATGGTAGGCACTTACCATTCTCCCACTTAATCTGTAGACAAGGAAACTGACGCTTGGCAAAGTTAAGCCACTTGCCCATGTCGCCCAGCTGACCCAGTGGAAAGGGACAGACGTGGCATTCAACGCAGGCGGTCCGGCTGCAACTTGTGCCTGGACGTCACATACAATCTGGCACATGCGGGCAGCGGGGCGGCCGATTTCCTTGCCTCGTAAATAAATATGTGATCGATGGGTGAATAAATGAGTGAGTAAAGTGTTGTATCTTGGAGTCCTTATACTTGATACATGATTCACGTTCATTTAAGATGGCTCTTATGCTAACTTACAAATTTAAAAAGAGCAAGATTATTCTAATACATTTTAAAATAAATGTCTTCCAATAAACATTTTAGGTTAAGAAATGAATGTTTCTTGTTGTTGATTCATTTCATCTACTATAATTACCTCCTATTTGGTCTTAGTGCTTTTTAATCCTTTCCCATCTAAATAATCCACATGTTAAAACTCCCTAGTTCCTAATATGTACCTACTATATTATATAAAGAATTCTTAGTATTTTGATTCCTTAATGTAAGAAGTATCCATTCATAGAACTGCTTATGTGATGGTAATTATAAAGCTAAAGAATAAGTTTAACCATGTAAAGCTTTGCTTTATTTAAATTCTAAAGAAGTGTATGCAAGACAAATAAAGCCCTGAGGAGAGAAGTTTACGTATGACAGAAAGGGAGGTGACAGGTAAGTGTCCCTCTCAAACACCCATGTCCTCTCATGACCAGTGCTCCGTTGTCACGTCAGAGAAAGCATGAGGTGCCCTTAGAGAACGGCGATGGTTTAGACAAACACGCAGGTGGGGAACAGAACAGAAACGAACGCACTGAGTTGGAAAAAAGCAAAGTAAGCATACTCTCCAACTGCTCCACACACACACTTAGAGACGCAGATATGTGTATTTGTCTATTTTTCGAGTTCTAGAAGGTGAGAAGGGGCTGTGCTGTAGAGCAAGAACTGTAAAGGGAGGGCGTGTTTTGTCGTCAGTAAGAGCTGAGCAGGCTGCCTGCCCCGGTGGAGGTTAGTTACCACAGTTCCCAGCTAGCCTTTTCACTCATTCAAGCGACCGGCCTGGTCCCTGCTAGCCTGTGACTTCATGATCCCAGAGCAGTGGTTCTCGATCCTGCGTGATGCAAATCTTAAGGGAACTATCAAAAACACCAACACCTGGGCTCCACCTCGGATCCACAAAGTCAGAACCCCTCAGGGTAGAGCTTGCACTGAGATATTTCCTAACGCACAGCCACGGTTGAGCACTGCTGTCTTATGAGGTGTTAAAATTGATAGATGAAGGCAATTCTGTTTTTAAATTTTTTTCTTGCAGATTAGTAGTTTTCAATCCCAGCTATGCATTAGATTTGACTGGGATGCTGAAAAAAAATGGACTGAAGGGCCCTACTTTCAGGAACTCTGGTTGAATTGGCACTAGGGGGACAGGCATTCTTAATTTAAAAAAACTCCTTATTTCACCAAGCAGCCAGATTGAGATCACCGATACAGGAGAGTGAAAGCCACGAAGGGCTCTGAGCAAAATGGCATGAAGAAGGTACTGTGTTTGGATATGAACTAGATATGAACCCTAGACGTTGCCCTAGATATGGACCGGAGGCGCTGGGGTCGGAGAGGAGAAGCTCTCAGAGCAGTCCAGGTTTGCAGCAGTAAGGGCTGGAGCCAGAAGAACGACACAGCAGTGACATTCAACAGTGTGACGCAGATGAGAATTCATGAGACACATGTTGTGAAGATCTATGTAATTGTTACATATTAGCATAGTTCCCATGCAGTTTCCGAATTTCACACTGGCCCTGAAACAAGTCCGAGACCTGCCGTCAAGCTACCTGAGTGGTCTAACCAACAAGCAACCTTAACTGAGAATGTAGTTGGAAGTAGTGCCGGGCTGGAAGCTCCATAGACTTCTGAGAGAGACAAATGCACATCTCTCTGGAGAAATGTGGATACAACTCAGGTAATTCTTAAAGAATTCCCTTTGATAAAGTCCCAGAAAGTATGGGCTCATGGTCAAAATAAAAAAAGACACACAGGAAACAAGGCACCATGAGCAAAGAGAGAAAAGGACAGCAGACCCTATAAAGGTTCCATATATTGGAATGATCGAACAGGGGATGTAAAAGTAGTATGTTGGAAGTATCTTCAGAAATAAGAAGTTCTATGAAGAGCCAGGGACTATTAAAAATGACCAGTTTTGAAAAAGCAACAAAAATAAGTTTGAGCAATAAAAACATATAATGATTGAAATAAAGAAAGACTTAGTAAACTCAAAGATAAGACAGACCTGAAGAAATTAGCTAGAATCCAGTATATAGAGTAAAAGGATATGGAAAATATGAAAGAAAAGTTAAGAAATAAAAAGGATTTAGAGAAAGATCAAGATACAGAAGCCTAAAAGGCGAGGGGAGAGAATGAGGCAGACGCGACATTTGTAGATATAATAGTGGATATTTCCCAGATGTGATGAAAGGCACCAGTTTAAAGATTTTAAAGTCTAACAAATCCCAAGTAAGATTAAAAAAGGAATCCATTCCTACGTACAGCATAGTGAAAAAAAGCACACCAAGGACAAAGACAAGATCTTTAAAGTAACCAGAGAAAGAAGCCTGATTATGTGACTTGTCAATAGCAAAATAAAGCTGAGAAAATGTAATCTCAACCTAGAATTGTATACTCAGAAAAAAATCTCCAAAGAAAAATAGACAAATAAAAGATATTTTCAGATGAATTTGTCACCATTAGTTTCTCACTAAAAGGAATTCCTAAGGGTGTTGTTCTTCAGGCAGAAGGAAAGGTCCAATGTGCAAGAGGGAATGATCAGCAAAGAAAGAGGTAAATATAAGGGTAAGCTTGTATGTTAACATCATTAGAGTAATTAGTTAAAAGCATCAAAATGGTTTGTAAATTTCAAACAAATAGACTGATATATGGAATGAAAGAAATGTCAAAAATGGCAATTATGTATGGTAGGTTTCTGCAGTGAGTTTTTAAAAAACATCATTTGCACTTTTCTGTATTGCTTAAAGCATTTTTAATGAACGTGTAATGTTTACAAAAAAGTTACATATCACTCTGTCTTTCCGGTTCTCCCTTATAACACTTATCTCAGTTAAATTTTATTTGATTAATGTCGTAAGCTCAAAGCAGGCAAGAACTGTGTGTGTGAATTTTTCCTTACCGTTTTATCTTCAATGTTAATTCACTATCTGACATGTAGTGTATACTCAAAAAGTACAAAATGAATGAATGGCTTCATACTGATTGCATGTGCAACTGTGTTAGGTTGACTAACGTCTATCTCCTTCAAAGGTCACCACATCCTTGGAACCTGTAAACATTACCTTAATGGGAACAGATGAGTTCCCAGTTTCAATTAAGGATCTTGAGATAGGGAGACTATCCTGGAATGTCTGGGTGGGCCCTACAGGCAATTTCATGTATACTAATAAGAAGGAGGCAAAGAGAGGTTTGATACAGACAGAAGAGAAAAAGGCAGTGTGACCCCAGGGGCAGAGAATGTCGTGATACAGCCAGAAACTAAGGTCTGCTGGCAGCCAACAGAAGCTCAGAGAGGCAAGAATGGTTTCTTTCCTAGACCCTTGGAGGGAATGAGGCCCCACTGACATCTCCATTTTCCCCCAGTGATGCCAATTTCAGACTTTTGGCCTCCAGGATTATGAGAATACATTTGTCATTTGTAGGCTGTCCAGTTTGTGGTCATTTGTTATAGTGGCCATAGGAGGCTAACAGAGAGTGGAAGTGAAGAGGAACCAAGCAAGATAATCATTTGGAGCTGAGTGTGAGAGAAATAAATGTACCACTCAAAAAATAGGAGTGTAAAATAGTGTAGGGGGGAAAGCAGTAGTTTGAGTTTAGACCTGTTATGACTCAGTACATGGCCAGGACCCTGGAAAGATACGGAGGCAGTATACACCTGCCTCCGTTCTTGGACTGGATTGTACCTGTCCTCTTTGGCTTCCTGGAAGCCACCTATCACATAGCCATTCGGGACACGTTTGGGATAACGGGCCCATTAGGATCACAGACTTTGTGCTAAGGACAAGGAAAGAATGCCCAGCATTAGCTTTATGGATAATGGGGTGATGTGAAACATCCAGGTTACATTTCACGCCCACTGCAGTGGATAATCAAGAGTTGTCTGTATCTAGTACTTGGTACAGTGCTGGCTTTCGAAGTAGCTCAGTAACATTTTTAAAATTAATGAACAAGAAGGAAAAGTTACTGGTATTGTCCTTAAGAGTGATCATCCTGTTTCTTAAAAGGTTAAACATAAATTTATCAGACAACTCAGCAATTCAAGTCTAGGCATCTACCCAAGCTAAATGAAAATACATGTCTGCACAAAGACTTCTACACAAATGTTCGGAAGAGTATTACTCACAGTGTCAGAAAGTAAAACAATCCAAATGTCTAACGTGATGAATGGATAAACAAAATGTGCTGTGTCCATATGATGGAATATTATTCAGCAGCAGAAAGGGACAGGCTACTGACCCATGAGCCAACCTCAAGAACACTGTCCTAAGGGAAACCAGCCAGACACAAAAGACTACTTACTTTGTGATTCTACAGATATGAAATACCCAGAAAAGGCACATTTATGGAGAGAGCAACCAAATTAGTGTCTGTCTGGGGTTGGAGGGGAAACGGGGATTGGCTGCAAAGGGACACGAAGATTCTTTCTGGGGTGGCAGGTTCTAAAACTGAATTTTGATGATAGTGGACAACTCTGCATACTTATGAAAAACATTGGACTGTATATGTAAAATGAGGGAATTCTGCAATATATAGATTTTACGGCATTAAAACTATTTTTTGGAACAGTAATATGCTTGAAAACATGACAATGACAAAAGCAAAAAAAAGTGTTTTTTACCAAATCATCTTTAGTAAAAAAAAAAAAAAACACACCAACAACTATGCAACTGTAAGTTTGTATGTACACACATACACACACACACACACACACCCCACCTCCTGCTAAAGCAGTGCTGCCCTTCCGAAGTGAAGGCTTTGACAGCCATCTTGTAAAAAAACGGAAATAATTTGTGATATTGACAGTGTGGCTCTTGATGTAAGCGCTTCAAAAAACATTTTTCCATCCAGGTTTAGTAATGCCCTAACGCTCGTAAAAATGTGAAGGGACATTTGGTAGCCTTTTATAGACTTCATTTACAGGGCAGATGCTGCTCCTCAGAAGTGTTCGCTCTGTAGCTCAATCCCATTTTACTGTACAGTATGTACTTGTTTTGGGTAGGCTGAAAATGAAGACGAAAAAAGATGACTTTATTTAGCTGTTTCTTTTCTTTTTCTAGGAGAGTTAAGAAAAAATTGATTTTCACCAATAAAAGATAGTAGGCAAAAGTAACAGTCCCATGTGAGGGAATGAAGTACTCTGTATTCCTTACTAATAATAATGGCTAATGTTTATTTAGTGCTTACTCTCTGCCAGCAACTGTGCTGACTTACATACACCATCTTCTCTCATCCTCACAACAATCCTACAATGTCGTTAACAGCCTTCCCGTGGTGCAAATAAGAAAACTGAAGTTGGAGTGTTGGTAACTCGTCTGAAGGCAGAAGGCTGGCAGCTGACACCCAGGACTCGCAGAGGGAGCAGACTTACTATCCCATTGCCATAGCGGGTCACAACCGCTACCCATGTGTATACATCTAATGTTGAACATCAAGAAACTTAAAACTGTAATTTTGGAAATTGAGTACCCATATTTTTAAAATGTTTTATAGGAATTGAACATATCTATGCTGGTAACTCCCAAATTTCTCTATGCAGTCCTGCTTGCTCATCTGAATAAAAGACTCACAGATGTAACTTTCAATTCGACTCTCCGCTCGTCTAAAAGTTATTTCTAACTTAATATGTTTGAATTCCAACTCTCTAAACCTTCTCCCCCCAGAGTGTTCTCCATCTCAATAAATAACACCTACATTTACCCACCACAGCCAGAACCTTGAGGCCATATCCTGGCCGATTCCTACATCCTTCACTGTTACTGCCCCAGCCAAACGACCACCACGTCTGTCTGGGAGATTGCAGTAGCTGGCTGCATTCACTGAGGTAGGTTGGCCGCGTTTAAACAGTGGATTAAAACATTTAAGTGGGAGCACAAGGCAGGTGAATACATCCTAAGGGCAGCACTATTCCATGCATTCAAGGCCCCAAGCCAAAGTACCTACTGTCATCTCCAACAAGGGACTTCTGTGTTTGCCTGGCCCAAAGGGAAAGACAACATGGGGAGCCCAGGTGGGCATTTTCATGGGCATGCCCACCTGGAAGGGGCCCACATATCTTCTGCTTACACTTATTGCGTAAGACCCAGTCACACAGCCACACCAAACTGTAATGGAGCCAGGACAATGTGGTCGAACAGGGTCTTCCATACCTCCTCATTCTAAAACTCTGGATCTCAGGTGATAATTTTGAAACTGCGGAAACAATTTCTCCTTTAAAAGAGTTTGTGTTAAAAGCAGCGTAGGTGAAAAGAGGCAGTTCTGTAAAGGATCATATCTAATTTCAGAGCGAAAATACCTTTCTAAAGGAAGCAGCCGTGCCACCTGAAACAGTAATTTCATGCTAAATCAGACAGTAAGTGGCAATATACGTGGTACTAACAGAGGTTTACTAGAATGGAATTTTCTAAAGAAGTATTTGAGGGCTTGGTTTCATTTATATACCAAGAAACAATCTGGGGAGGAGTTGAAAATATACATTGAATCATGGAGAGCTCATCAATTAAAGGAGAGTTGTACTTTTTATTTTTAATTTTCTGGATGGGAGGAAAGTGAAAGCAAGAGCTCTAAACTAAGCTGTAGACGTCAATCAATTATCTTCACAGTAAGAATAGTTTACAGGATATGTGTAGAGGGAGGAGAATTACGGTGATTTTGATTTTTATATTGAAGGGAAAAGGTATTTTAGGGGATAATGGTGGTAGGAGCACTTTTCTCTTCTGTCTGTGTCCCCCGGAGAAGCGACCAGAGTGAAGGAACTGGCGGGAAGCGGCCTCAATGCACGCATATGTATGATTACATAGGATTCTGGGCAACCTAATTTTTTTCTACTCTGTAAATACCCCTCTTTAACCATAAAGGCTCTTTAAAGAAACAAGAAAACAAAGCATTCAGAAGGGGCTTGATACATTATTTATGAACTTATCAAGTGAAAAAAACACCCACTCAGACATTTTGATAAAAACTTTCAATGGATGTATCTAATTTTATTAATATTTTAAAAAGCCAATTAGGACTAGAAAGTTATTGTTTGTTAAACGGCTTCACAGCATTCTGAAAATAGAATGTTTACAAACCACTTGGAATCACTTTCCCGAAGTTTCAGTTTCTGAAGGTCAAATAACTATGTAACTGCTTAATAAAGAAGCAAAGAAGTACCTCTAAATATATCTCCCAGCTCCGATGGGCTTATATTCTGCTCCTTAGGTGAGGTATTAGCAAAGCTTATTTATTTTCATTTCCAAGGCTTTTATTTGCTCGTTCCCTTGTGGTAAAGCTGATTTCCATGATGATTCCCTTCTTAATTTAATACCCTTTTTACTCATCATATAGACATAAGAATTTTCCATAAAATAATGAAATCCTTGCAAAGGAAATGAAGACAACTCAGACAGTAAAGTAAACTAGCTCTTTTTTCAATTAATTGATCCACTGTCATGTGCATGTACGATTTTTTTAAACCTAGGAAAATAAGGTTAATTAACATAAAAAAGCCTCACTTCTCTAGATGCTGAATTTTGCATTTTACCCATGCTGCCTTAAGTGCCTTGATTTCCCAGTAATGACCTAGTTCTCCTAATGAGGAACATTAACCCCTGGCTATAGCTGTCCAGGACTTAATTGTCAACTGCTGCTGAAATAGGGGAGTTTGCCGATCAGCAGGTATGCGGTATATTAACTCATGTCATTTCAACCCATAATAAATAAATCTGTTGCTAAGGCAACAGGAAGATCAGCTCTATCAGTATTCTTCACCCCCACCCCCCCCACTCCCGCTCCTCTTTTGGAGGAAACTGCCTTTCACACCAAGCTTAGGGAAAAAAAAAAAAAAAAAAAAAGAAGGAAATTAACTACATGTAACCATAATTAGAAGTAACATCATTTCTCATCTTAGAAACATATCTAAATTAATAAAAAAGGACAGCAAAGAGAGAAATGCTTTTGCCTAAGATCATGATAAATTATTTCCTTCAACAGGAGATAGGCATTATGAGGTATACATCTGAGTAGGAACAAATCTCAAACATTTCGGCTCTTTGTGTTTTTGAAATTTCCCCTTCTTTTGTTTAACCAACAAATGATTCTAGCCTGAATAGTGATGAAATAGCTAATTAGTTGCACAGCCAATAAAGATTCTACAAAGGAAAAAAAAACCTTACATAATTTATAATAGTTATTGCTATACTACCTTGGAATTCTTTGGTGTGACTGAGTAAAAAAAACAAAATATAGAACTCTGGACACTGAACCTTGTCTGGGAAATAGAAAAGCCTAGGATCTCATTCATTTAGGGTTATAAACTGCAGTTTGGAAAGGAATTCCAGTGGATTGTTTAAAAATGATTTGCTCATCTGGATTATGGCAGAGGGGTAGGTGAAAAAACAACCTATAAGAATATTCCATTCTTGTTGTATTTTTCAATACAACAAGAAATTATTTTGGCTTTAACCAGTTTGAGCCTTTCTTCCCAAATACCACAATTTACTTGAATACTTGTCGATTACCCTCTGTTAAAATAGATTACTCCATTTTAACAAAGTCCTGAAGGATTTGTATTTATAGCTCCTATAAAGAGATTTCATCTAAAAATCCCCCAAACAAAACGCACGTTTTGTGAAAGCAGTGCTGATCCCAGGACCGTGTCTACCTGGAATTCGCTGCATGGGTTCCACTGTGTTTGCACTGTCTTTCTGCCCAGGATGAGAAACCTGTACTCAGCGGGGCTTACTGAGCCCGGAAGAGCCAGTCACCAGAGTCACCTCATCAGTACTGAGTAACACCAACTGAGCATCCCCAAACCAACCAACAAACAAAATTTTTGGTCTCTGTCTTGGAAGACCTTAGTTAGGATCTAAACCAAATCACACCATTTAAAACAAGAATGAGTAGGGCTAGAAAACAGTGTAGAGACTAAAGGTTTTTTTACACATGTATGAGGTGTGCTAGATTGCACAGGTGCCTGTGAAGCATGCAAACGCATAGCCAGGTGAATTCACACAGACCAGCATTTAAATCAGGGCAGAAGTCTGTGGAAGGAAGAGGATTCCAGGGCATTCCTACAGAAACATAATTGTAACCACCATCACTGAAAGATAGCAAATGCTATACATTAACAGCAACAGGAGGGATATTAGTTCTGAAAGAATGGGCAAAAAAGAGAGGTCAGGTCAAGGGTGGTGTAGAGAAAGGGTTAGTGGCTAGGAAGAAGTAAAGTTAAACATACACAGCTGTATACATGACAAATACCTGTAACAGAGAGGTAGATAATATGTCTACCCACTCATCCATCCATCCATCCTTCATCCATATCACCTAGCTAACTACTTCCCAACTCACTCATCCATGATCTGTTTTAAGTGACTAAGTCTGGTATAAGGACTTGATCAAGAGTTGTGATGGAAAGAAGCGAAGACAGACATGGGTCTCGAAGAGGTAAAGATGACTGTTATAAGCATGCCACAATCAAACACCATCTTTTGCAGCAATTAGTATATTTAAGAGATGAGTCGAGTTTAGAGACCTTTTCAACCCTATTAAGCGGGGAAGGGTAACAAGAGTTTTAGTTTATGATATTCTAGAGAAAACAATACCAAGACAGTAATGACTATAGGTGGGAGTTCTTTAATCTGACATGGTGCATTAGGAAGTTAAAAATAGCCCAAGAACCATTAAGAAACCAAATGTTCAATCTCTTATTTTTTTCATATATTTAACAGTTTGGAAAATAACAAGGCATATATAGATGAAATTTTGGAAATTATAAGTGATATTTTGATAAGACTAATTTTTTTGGCTATGAGTTTCCTAGAGTTTATCTTCTTACTAATTAAGAATCCTGAAATAGATTTCCAGAGTTTCATCTGATGAATCATGTTAGAAGACAAAATAAAACTATTTGGTGATATAATACACAGTAATTTAAGGCAGGTGTTTGATTAAAGCTTTTCAAAGTAAAATCCTTAGAGTTTTTTGCTTTTTAAATGACAGAGTTCACTTGAAATTCTTTAAGGACAAAACCAAAATAAAACAAAAAAGAGAAACACCTCCTCCCTCCCCTCAAAAATAAGGAAAGAGACAAACACCAAAACCAAACAAAAACACCTCCAAGCAAAGAAATGTGACTGAAGAGAACTTGTCATTGCACCAGGAATGAGTGCAATCTGCCGGAACCCTGGTGCTCCTGCGAGCTTGACTACCGCCTGGTAAGCACAGAACTGGCTAGGCCGGCGACTTTCACCCTTTTTCCTCTCAGAGCACACGTAAACTAATTGCTAAAATTCTGTGGATTACCAAAAACTACATCATGTCTTTTGTCAATCTGACAAAAAAAGTAGGTATCGTTTTCACTCATTCACATCACATGGCTATTGTTGTGTGGGCTATTGTCATTGTTTTATTTGACACGCAAGAGTGTCCAACCTTTTAGCATCTCTGTGTCACACTGGAAGAAGAGTTGTCTTGGGTTATACATTAAATACATCACAACTCATAATCACGAAAAAAATCTCATAATGTCTTAAATAAATTTATGATTTTGTATGGGGCTGCAGGTTGGACACCCTGAAAGGGGAAAGAGGTCAGTGGCCCTGAAACAGTCAGAAATTGCCTGGTTTAAACATTCTTGCAGCACACTGGGTGAAAATCGCCGGGTTAGATTCTCTCTTTGAAAGAGCAGTTGCCCATTCTTCCCAGCCCATCTCAAATGAGCTCACTTACAGTAATTCCAGGGCAGACATTCCTGACACTGAGACACTGAACTGTGAAAGCAGCCAGGGCTGCTGGAAGGCATGCATGGGGTCGTCTTTACACGAGGACAAGTAAGATGGTTCTCACAGGTCTGAGGAAGCGCCGGCAGAGTGTGTTGAGAGGCAGATGGCCAGACCTCATGACCATCTTTGCCAGAACTATATTTCTGCGAGGATCATTTCTCCCTCAGAAAAACAGGTTTGTACATAACACTGAAATAGAACAAAGAGCACTGGTGTCAAGAAGCTAGCGCTTTGCCCCTCTCTTCACATCCTGCTGTGGAACCTGAAGACGGCCCTCTGAAAGTATTCTGCCCTCAGGTAGTGGCCAGCAAAGCCTAAGTAAATTAAGAAAGTCTACTCACCAAGTTTTTTCCAAGTTATGTGGGCAAAAGAAAACCAAGATAAGTTACTTTGGCCTGAAAAGCTATCATCCAATCATCTAACACACATCCGTTCAGAAGGCAGTCATCAATTTTGCTTTCGAAGCTATAGTTTTAAATCGCAGAGAGTCAAAGGATGAAAAAAAAAGCAATTTATTTTACTCTCAAGTAATAAAGCATAATTTTCCATTTATATCAATCATTTGTTTTCAGTTAGAAATCTCCAGTTTCTAAAAATATATCTTGTCAAATTCTTTCAATATTATATTTTATATGATTTACCTAAGTATGCTTCAAATCTGTCTTTATTTCTCAATGAGCGGAGCTTTTCCTTTCCTAATTTACACTGTTAACCACAATCAACATTACATGAATTGTTTTACTGTTTCTTTATGGAAAATACTGCAAATAGCATATAGTTTATAAATAGTCATTCTCCTTTAAGTGAAAAGCTCTGACAATTTGCTCACATTCCAAGTGATGAGGGAGTGGTGGAACTTGTAACTATAGGTACTCTCACAGCTTCAAACTCCTGAATATGCCTCACTGCCCACTTCCACTTCGTTTTTCTTAACCAGAATACACCCACGTATGGGCTACTTGCAGGGGCTTTTAGATCAGAACTGAATTTCTTACATCATAGATTTCTCTCCTATGGCTTCCCAAGTTACTGAGCCATGTTGAGGCAAATCCTGTTTGGTCTGAGAAACATCTCTTATACATGATGAACACTTGTTTGCTCTCAAATGCTAATTCTAAATGTTAATACAATAACATTCTGGGCAAGAAAAAGTAGTCTATGAGAACTGAAACTCAGCAATTTCAATGACCGACGGCAGACATTTTTACATAGGGCATCATCGGTACTGTCTGACAGCCATTCTCAAGGGTGGTCTGTGAGCCCCTGGGGATGTTCGGGACCCACAGAGTCGGTGCAGTCAAACTATTTTCATAACAATACTAAGATGTGATTTGCCTTTTTCACTGCGCTGACACAGGTCACGTGCATGAGAAAACCCTGACGGGTGAGACTGCTGTTGCCTCGGCAGGATTCGAGGCCATGGCACCAACCCGAACGGGCAGTCACTGTATTCTTAACCACCTGCACTAACACCAAAGGAAAAAAAATGTCACTTTCACTTAAGAATGTCCTCGAAGAAGCATTACAATTACTGATTTTATTAAATTTCATCTTTTCAAGAGGCTCATTCTGTGTAATATAATTGGGAATACGCATACATCCCCTTGTACCTTGTACAAGGTACAGGGACCGTCTGGAGGAAAGTATTCATTTCACTGTTTGAGTTGTGAGCTAAAATAGCTGCCTTTTTCTTGAAACACCAATTTGACTTAAAAGAACAACTGACAGACAAACCATGGTTGACCAGGCTTGGACCCTAGGCAGGCATTCGCTGAAATATGAATCATGTGAACCTGTCACTCAAGGAAAACATTTGTTGCAATGAGCATAAAAAGTCATTGGAGGTTTCAACTAAACTTAAACTCATACTGGTCAAGTTCTGGTGTGGTATCAAAGAAGAAGATCTACAATAATCTGAAAGTATCATTAAAATACTCCTTCCTTTTCCAAACCTGTATCTTTGTGAGGCAGAATTTTGTTCATAAACTTCCACCAAAATAACATATTGCAATAGACTGAATACTTAAGCCAATATAAAAATCCAACTCTCTTCTACTTAGATATAACAGATACACAAAAATGTAAAATAATGCCACCCTTTTCACTAATTTTTTTGTTTTGTAAAATAGTTATTTTTCATAAAAATATATTCACATGTTTCTGTTTCTTCCCTGTTACTTTTAAATGATTTAATGTAGATTTTAAAACTTTTTCCTGAGTTTTAATTTTTAATAGACAGTACATACTGATAGGTATAACCCCGATTAGCAAAAGACTTTAGGTGTCCCAGTAATTTTTAAGAGTGTGAAGGAGAGCCCTGGTCGGGAAGCTCAGTTAGCTGCAGTACCGTCCTGACAGGTCAAGGCTGCCAGTTCAAAACCCCATCAGGGCATGACAAAAATCAACCAACCCCCTCCCCCCAAAATCAATAACTTAAAAAAAAGAGCCTTGGGATCAAAGAGCGTGAGAAGCATCGCCTGGAGAGTGCTGCCTTCGATGTCGTATACACTTGGTTTTTTCTGTCCCTCCAGCAGTGTTTTTCGTGCCCGTGATAATGAAGAGAACATTTACATAAAGGTTGGTGCTAGTACAATGTTACCATATTTGTATACTGTTTGGAAAGAAAATGGTTAAAAAAAAAAGGCATTGACAATTGGATCTATTTTTTACAGGTCTTTCACTATCAGTCATTTCTATTAACCGTGCCTTGCTATAGATGTTTATAACAAAACATTAAAGACTGGGTGGAAAGGAGAAAACAAATTACTCTGCAGAGAACCCAGCAACTCTGCTAAAATACTGTCAGTTATTTATCTACTGTCAGCAGAGGTTGCACACTATAATCCTTGACAAGCTCAGATTCAGAAAGAATGAAGAGAGGGGGCAAGCGTCGCATTTAAGGGCCTGTTCTCATGCACAGACATTTTAACACAGATTTAAAGCCAGAATGTATCTTCCAGAAAATGTCACTTTTGATGTTGATACACATCCTAGCAAGTAGGCTCTACATTTGGTTGACTTAGTACGAGATATGTTAGAGGCTAACACTATATTTTAGACCATTCATGATCCAGCATGGAGCTAACACAATGAGGTCAGCATCACTTCATTTTCAGAGCTGGCTACCGCGACTGCATGATTTCATGGGCATATTTTTTATGATAAGGAGGAGGGTTCTATTTTTGTTTGGTCAGGCAAGGTAATGACAGCCTCTAAGAATCCGGTTGCCCTCTCTAGTGTCCGTTTCTCCTTTACGTTTACAGGAGAAAAAACCATTAACGCACTCTCCTGTTCTGAAATTCTCCCTGGAAAACATATGCGGGCCAAGGCAAAAATGCAACAGACAGAAGAGCTTCCTGGGGTCAATTCCAAAGAAAACGCACCTTCACGTAGGTAGTTTAAGTAGCTCATAATGCTGACGAGAACGTGTGCAGCACAGGGTTATGGGGGAGGCTCCAACTCAGAAGGCTGAAGAGAGAATACACCCCGGTCCTTCTAACGGAAACCATGGTTTGCTTTACAATACAGCTCTTATTGCCCGGCCAATTATACGCTTTCTCCCCGTGTGATCAGAGGTCTAAATAAACG
>NC_071388.1:135038739-135076239 GCF_022682495.2 Desmodus rotundus
CAGTGTTTGGAACTTGAAACTAGTGCCAAGCCTAAACACATCTGGTTGATTCCAGGCCACAAATAGCACTGGAATGTCTTCAACACCTTCCATAGCTGCCATACTTAAAAGTTTATTTCCAAAATAGAACTGACAAAAAAAATGTATCAGACTGATGCTCTGGAGTTAAAGTCAGGTATGTGTCATGTAGAGCACTCTGTATCATCATACATGAAGCTGCGTGCATATGTTGCCTAATGCAAACTTGCGTTTCAGCAAATTAAATTGAAAATCGGCATTAGTAGATTTGACCCCATTTTCATTGGCTAAGTGTCATGTTACAAGATTAGAAACCCATTCTACATACTTCAGGTGTTTGGTTATAGGGTGAGATATAATCCCAATTAGTAATCAGATACCTTTAATACTGTTATTGAATGCCTCTGGGGCATGCTACTATTTAGAAAATTTTGTAGGCTGCTGTATGTTATTTTACTAATGGCTTTTGTACTACAAGAATACCCAATAGAAATATAGTGATGATAGATGTGGTAAGGCAAGTCATTAGAGTAAGAAGAAGTTATTTTCTTATAAGAGATGAAATTAGAAATATAATTGTTGGTGACTACCCCTTATATTGAAAACAATATTCTTGTAATCTACTTCTCATCTATAGCTAACAGTCCGAAAAAAAATGTATAATTCAAACCACACAAGAATCAGTCCTTAACTTTTGGAAAGATGCTTCGAATGGGGTAAACCGGATAACAGAGAAGAGAACTCTGATGGAATGCCAAGAGTCTGGAAAGACAGTGTGCTTTTCCGTTTGACAAGACGACCATGGCCGGAAGGTCATTTAACAGGAAGCAGAAGTGTATTTGGGATAAAGACAGAGGTTTTGGCCTTCCAGGAACCTTGAAGTCGCTATATACAAATTTGGTCTTTCTTGGATGGTACAGGGCCTTAAAGAAAAGAATGCTATCAGAAGCGAGGATCAGACATTTCTGGCAGTGGCCATTTTATTCACAGAAACAGGGTAGTGCAGTGTCAAATAGGGGAGATGCGTTCTGGAGTCTTGATTGCTTGAGTTTAAATCCACGTTTTACGACCACCTGTGCATTCTTAGGTATGTTAGCCTCTCTAAAGACCAAGGACCTTGTCAGTAAGAGGAAAATCATTTGGGAACCTAACCTGTGGACTGGGCATAGGAGTAAATGAGACAACATAGGTAAATACAGTGTTTCCTATAAGGATAGTATGTTGTAAGCACCTATTTAATGCTAGATCCTTTTATTTGCATTCATTAATACATTTTCAATAATCTTCCAAGTTGTAAGCAAGATGCATGTATCAGGAGCAGAGTAAGTGGAAGAAAGACATCTGAAGGGAGAGAAGAGAAATTGCAGATGAAAAATTTCTTGGTGCTTTAGTTGCCACAGTGCATATTGGTAGAACTGTCCTACAGCCTCCTTTAGACACTAAGGTCTCATCAGATCAGGAGCACACAAAGGTCAACTACAGAAGTCATTTCACGATTGGCTGTGTGAATAATTTTGAATGAACATCCCAGTTGATGTGGTTCTCTCTTTTCCAAAGGGACAAAACACAAAGCAGTGTCCTTAGCAAGAACGAGCACTCTCCAGGCAAGTTTCAAGGCCTGTTAGAAATGCTTGGGGGATACCCCCTGAACTGCAGTCTGTTACATAGATATTCTATAGTTACAGGCAGCCAGTTTTCAGGGAGTTCATTTGATAAAAAACAATATGCTTACAATCAAAATACAGGGTCCAGCACAAATAACGCCCCTTTTTCATTCCAAACTCATAAGCATGTAACTCTGTAACAACAATATCACACTCAAGCACGCCATATGACATTTTAGGTGAAATGTTCAAATTAAAACTACAAATTATTACACCCATATTATTACCCTACCAACCACACTCAAGTAGGCCTTACTTCTGCTGGACCCTGTATATTAATTCTGCATTATTAACTGACAATCTGAAAGAATAAAATAACTGTTCAGCTATTATACCATGAAAAAAGCAGGATCTGGGAGTGAAGCATGGGGAATTTTGACCTATACCTTGCACTAAATCTCCTGAAGTTTCACTGCTAAGCAATTAGTAAATTCAATTTAAACAGGAACTGACATGGACATTCACCTCTTCTTAACTTGCTTGCTTGGTTTACCCTATTCGAATCAAGACATCCTGGAATTCAATTTCCACATGAATAAGAGTCAGAAAAAGCATCCAAATTGACATTGAATGATAAAAACTTTTTTAGGGTAAATTTTTCTCTGATGTTGAGGTTCATGATTCACCTGGCAGCTAGAATGACGACTGAAGTTATAAATGGAAAGTCTGTGGTATGAAAAACATTATCATATAACGGAGAATAAAACTGACTAGTAATTTATTTAAAACTTCCACTTTATCTGTTTAAAAGCAGAAACATTTTTATTATTTTTCTAAATAAGGTGGGTTTAAAAGCACCTACCTCAATGTCTCAAAAGAGAAAGGACTCAATAAATGTCAGATTTAAATTTTAGTGGAATACCAATGACTTCTTAATGGTGTCTAATAATGGTTTCAGACTTTTTATTTCTCCGTACTTGTTTGTGACAATTCATCCTATCAAAGTCAACATTTATGTAGTGTTTTGGGTTTTTTGTTTTTGTTTTTTTTTTGATTCTGCCCCAAGCCCAGGTTCCAGGAAAAGCAAGTAAGCAATACACCATTGGTAAGGAAAATTTATCATGTCTGCCTAAGAATAAATTAAACAGGTCAAGGTAAAAGAGTATAAGATCACAAAAATAAGTAGCTCATAAATTCCTTCTTAAATCAAACTCTTCTGTATGTTAAGTTGTGGGCATGTAATAAACACTTTGTCAATGACACATTCATAATCAACATATTATCAAATGATGACTCAACTTCATTTCCCAACCTTAGAAGCAATCAACCAAACACTGTTTTCACTTATAATTTTCTTAGTATAACATTCTCAAAGTATTACTAGTGGTTAATACAAAGAAATAAAAGGCTTGTGGGGCCCAATTAGGGAAGGAAAATGGACTACATTTCCACACATATCATGAAGATAGAAAAATTTATGAAGAATTTCACTTTGATGAAAGCTAATACACTGACAGTAGCAACAACATGAGATGTTTGGTCAAGAGACCAAAAAGTTAACACATTGGAAACTTGACAAGCTGGGAAGCCAACAGGAGGATAATTAATCACACTGTTAGAGAAACCATTGGATGGTTAGCATCTTGTTGCTAGGCATTGTTTCTAGGCAGCACATCTTCTGACATCTTAAAGGAACAGATATTTTTATTTTTAAAAATACAGTTTATTTTTTGAATTGATTATGCATGTTTGTGTTTGTCAACTTTTGGGTCTCTCAACTATCTGTATGCCTATGAAATTTATGGACTATGTAATTTATTAAAAAAGAAGATATTGACTGGATGTCAATATGTATGATAGCCCTCACTAAAATAAAATTTTTCCACTCACCATGTAGTAAATGATAGTTTGCATATGGTCATATAATAAAACCAATCAGAGAGGGAAAGATGCCTTCAGTGATGTGCCTATTGTAGCTGAATAATGAAATAAAAATATATTTGAGGTTGATTAAAATATTAAAGTAAATTTAAGTATGAAAATATCTTTACTCTAAAAATACTTAAATAGGACTTGGTACTAGAAAAAATATCTATGATATCTATTAAAAAAGACAAATGTAGGAAAATTTTGACATACCAAACTGAATTATATCACACAAGCATAAAAACTATTGGGATCTGCTATTCAAATTAGGTTGTCATTAAAGTATCTTTAGTTGAACTACTAAAATAATAGCAATTAATATCAGACAGTTGAAGGAAAAGAAAACTGGATTGGAGTAAGAGCACTGCTATTTATCAACCTGGTTCTCTTCACATTACCCACAACACTTCATGTTATAGAACTCACGCAACATGCCCTGCCACCCCCACCCTCACCTCAGGCTGCTTCTGGTCCCTGGCGTTGCCTCCTGCACATGCTCAGTGAGGAAGAAGGGAAGATGATGAGCACGAGTGCTTCCCAAGGGTGCCATGTACTTAGACAGTCAGAAGATGACAGAAAGCATACCCAATTCCTTGTTTTTTTCTTTTTCTTCTTTTGTCTCTTCATCACTTTTTCCCCCCAAGGCACTAATGTTAGGTTACATTTTCCCTCTATATTAAAATGTTCGACATTAGACTTTCTGTTTTAAAATGAGAGTTTTTCTATAATTTTCCCCTGCCAATATTTTGACTGAAATCCTACACCCTTTCTTTCCCCATCCAGGATCAGTGCAGCACGCCAAATTTCTAGTGGAGAAAAGTTGGAAATGGGGTCAGGACACGGATGAGGCCCGCCTCCTCCGCTGGGAAGGGTGGAGGGAGAGGGGGAAGAGAGGGCACAACGTCGCTCCCACATGGAGTTGTAGGTCAGATCTAGGGTTGTGGGAACTCGTATCGCTTCATATTATGGTACGTCACCTTTCTTCTTAAAAATTAACCCCCTTTCTACTCAAAGGGAAGGATTATGTTGCCATCTTTTCACTCTATAATTTTTCTGTATTGGAAATAAACTAATGACATTTAGAAAGTTTTATTTTAGTCTTCTAAATATAAGTTATTTCAGCATCACATTTGGCCAATTATGTTCCTTACACCTTTTCTTTCATAGAACTATCACTTTTATTTTATTCAAAGTATGGGTAATTTGTGAATCCTAAACAGAATCACCCCCAAATCATGGCTTACTTAATTTTTGTATGATGAAATTAATACAGCATTGACTAAATTTTTGGTATGAAATTTATCATATGTAGGTCCATTCATTAGAAGATGGTTTAAATACCTGGCTTGGGTCATGCCATTTCACTGCCCTGGCCATTGAAATATACCTTTGACATGATCTGTGAATTTGGTGTACAGATTAACTCAGAAGACAGAAAGATAAGCACACTCACAAACACATAAGTGATCCAATAAGCAGGAAACAGAAAAAGTCTTACTGAGCTAGGCAAAAGCATTATTTCTTCCTTGTTGAAGGCATCAGCATATGCTGCATCTTATGTTGCACAAGTGTACTCATTAAATATTATGAAATGTACAGCAGGCCAGGAAGCTCTAACTAGCTAGTCAAAGTCACTCATACCTGTGTGTTCGTATTTGTGTCGCAGAAGGGAACTGCTTTTCTGGAATGTCTTGTCACATAAGTCACACGCATACATGCCACTCTCTGTCTTCTTGATCTTCTTTCGAGACAGACAGGAGTCGGAGTCTGTCATGTCATCTAGGCCTGACATGTAGTCTTGTGCTCCATCAAGCAATTCTCCCTGTGATACAATCAAATAGTTCAACAGTCTCTTCGCTTTGTATTTATACCAGACAACTTCGCAGAGGCTAACATTCGGAGAACATCGTAGTGCTTGCTATTAATTGATGTAGTTCTTTTTAGTAAACATTTTACTTTCCATAAACAATACATGATGTATCACATTTCAACAAAAATATAAACTTTGTCTGCCCTAGATGGTAGAGCTCATTGTTTTTCAGGAACAGAAAATGGTTAATTTTGAAGGTGAGAAAAAAAATGAAATTTTCAAAAATCCTTAATTTTCTTTACATCAGGAAATATCCATGAGTGAAAACTCAACATCTGAATTTGTGTACTTTCCAGGGTGCTTAATTTTAGAAATGATCTGTAGCTGCAGAAACCCCGTTTTAATTGAATTTTATATTTAGGTACAAAATGTTATTATTATGCAATCTGTTTAAATGTATGTCTACCCACTAAAGGCCTCAAGCTATGTTTTTATATTTAATTTTCTAATTTGAAATAGGGAATATTAATAACACTTTTTATCAATGTTCTATCTATGTTAAAACAGCCTTCAGCATTGAGCAATAATGAGTGTGGATCAGTAAATTATTAAATTTCTTGATATTTATTTTGTCTCGATCCAAAGGAGTGCAAACTTGCATGATAACATACATTTCCATTTGCTAGTCCACAGCTCTGCTTTCTTAGACTACGTTTGTGCTAATTAATATTAAAGAAGATTAAATAGGCTTAAGTACATTTAGGAGGAGGGCAGGTGTACTGTAAACTGGGGTAGTGGGGCAGCTATTTCAGAGTGCACTGCTACTTATACTCTTGATTTGCACGCAGGGATTATATTCCATGATGTTAAACATACCTGCTTGTATAATTGAAAAACCATAAATTATTCACCAGGTTGAAAATTACATAAAAAGGCATGTGGAATGTGCAAAATATTTTTTAGAATACTCTTCAAAGTAAACTATTCTCTATAAGACCAAGTCATTATCAAAGTTATACATTCAAATTATGAACATCTGTAAAAGTATATCTGTGGGTTATAAATGTTAACTTTTAGCATCTATGTAAGTTATAGCCAATATTGTTACCAAAGTATAATTCTAAAAGCAGACGGATAGCTTTAAACAAACCTCAAAAATAAGTGTTACGTTTTTTATCTTTTTTAAGGTGAAGGCAAATGTGCTTAAATAGTTTAATCTTCTGTCCTTTCTCCACTTAATTTTCTAGTTTAGGTTCAAGTTAAAACAAACTCTTCTGCTGAAACCATAGCCCTCAATTTTTTTTTACTAACGTTTTCCTCCTACATGTACATAAACGATATGATTGTATTTTCATCTCCCCTTTTCACAGCAAAAGACATGTCTCATTACCTGAAATCCTTGTTTCCGTTGGTACTTTCTCCTTTGCTGCATATCAGCAAAAGTAGCTGCTCCAGTTGGGTAGGTATAGGCCATATGTGGTAGGAAGCTCATCTGATCCAGTCCCGGATATGGTCGTAGCCCAGGAATACTGGTCTGGACGGGTGGCATGAAAGTGGCTGGGGGAAATGCGCTTTGTGGAGGAAGAGCTGTGTATAAGGGTTTGGCACTAAATGGGTTCATGCCGAACACTGCGTTAGTGCTTTTGTTGTCCAGATTATTTGAATTTGAAAACTCCTTCTTGATAAAAGTCAAGTTTAAAGGCTCATCTGAGTTTTCAGACGATGAAGAAATACTGTTATGGTCTAAATTTATGCTGCTAGCTTTTGTTTTGTTCTTTGTGGCTATAATACTTTTGGGTTCTTTCATTTGTTTTGGTAATGACAAGTCCAATGGCTCAGCCTGGAGCTCCTCGGAAGAGAAGCTGTTTGGAGTGTAAGAACTACTGTGGGAGTTTTTAGAAGATGTGGAGGAAAGATTTAGGGGAGAAGGAGTGTTACTCCTTGAGTGGTCCAATTTTTCAACTGGTTTAATATTGGTAAAATGGGAAGGTTTTGTTAGCCTGAGAGGAGGATCACAATTCGTAACACTGTTGTGGAGTTCTGCTATAGATGGCGATGTTATGGAGTCCATGGGCTTTACGGGAGACCTGGGTAAGAGAGAGTCTTTTGTGGGAGGGTTACTGTTGGGAGCTAACGGCTTGGAGTTCCTTTCCAGCGATGGAGACCTGGAATTTGAATACTGGTAGACTTTTCGTTGCTCAAACCATTCCTTCACAAATTCCTGAGGAAGGCCCACAGCAATGGAAATTTTCAGCAGTTCATCAGAGTTGGGCTCCATGTTCATAGCATAATATGCTTTAAGTACAGACATGTGGTCCTTGTATGGGTTGATGGGGCTTGTCATTCCTTTCTCAGAAAGTACAGATGACAAGAGGAGGGCTTTATTATCAACAAAAACTCCGGCTTTGTTGGGGGCTATGTTTTCATGAGGTTGCAGGACTGCCTTGATCTCTTCATTCATTTTACAAAGATAACGTTCATGCTGATGCAAGGGAATGGGGCCAGGAAAACTTTCTTTACAGAACTGGCACGAAAATGGAGTGGATATGTTGTGGTTCTCAATCATTTTGTCATCGGTGACCAAATCTATTAAAGTACGCAGCTTCTCTTTCTTTATGTTACTGATCTGTCTCCTTGAGTCAGTAGTCAAGCTCTGGAGGCAAGCTTTGGCTTCGTTGACTTTCTCTAATGTGTAGTCAATAATACTTTTAGTGGCACCATTATGACTTACTACTGGAAGACCTACGGGTTGTATATTAGGAGAGGTAACTCCTTGTTCCTCAGGTTGAGAACATGGATCCTTCATGTGATAACCTTTCAACTTTGAAATTTCTTCGGCCTTGCAGTCCATTTTTTGCCTGGAAACCGTATTGTCCACAATCTGTAGAACCTTTTGTACCTCACTTAAATTACTATTCATGGTGGGAAATCCAAGTAAAGGGGCATCCATCCCTACACCTAAGTGCTGCATTGGACTCTGAGCAGATGGATGAACTCCTAAAGGGCTGGTGGCTCCAAGTGCACCATTCATAAAGGGACTAGTGCCACTAAACCCGTGTGTGGCCATAAGAACTTTATAGTCATTGAAGTCTAGTGGTTCTGTTTTAATTTTAAGTAAGCCTGTCTGTTCAGACATACTGAGTGGTTTTCCATTCTCCAATTTGTTTCTTAATTGGGTAATGGCTGAATTAGTAGGAGAAGAAGAAACAGAATTAGGGGAAGAACCCGTCTTGATATTATTTCTCATTCGGCCATTTACAGAGATTAAACCAATGCACTTCTTGCTGCTGATGTGTGAACTGTAGGAACCAGAATGGGAGAAACGTTTCTTGCAGTTTGGGCACTCATAGGGTTTTTCACCTAGAACGACAATTAAAATTAACATTACTTTTCTTTGGGTAACGGCTGCAATTGTCTACCAAAACAAGAATCTGTTAAACTAAAGGAAAGGAACACAGTGAGGTACCTCTACATTCTAGGTGCTTAGATTAGAATTATGTGGCCATAACTGTTTCTGGGCTTTATCTACCCTGAGAAGATATAATTCAAGATGTTAACAGAGGAAGGTAAGGGCTATCTATGCCTTTTTCAGCCAAGATCCCAAATCTTGTCTTACCATCGGCAGCCTCCTATTTAAACACAGTGTCAGATTAATGTGTGGTCAATAGCACAATAAAGATGTCACAGTATTTAAAGGGAAGTGTAGCCATGGTTTTAATCAACTCTGTGGAGATTCTATCGATTCTACCAATCCGACCAGTCCTTTGAATAGCATCCAATTTGGTAATAAAATGCTTGGCAGAGCTATCAAAATAGTTATAAAGGACAGATCTTGGCCATAGGGTTTTGTTCTGTAATAATATACAGCTCTCAGGAATCAAGGAGTGTGTATCACAAGCTCTTTTCCAAAATTCTTCCTTTTTTTTTTTTCTTTCATGGTTAGGTATCAAAAAATGAATATCCTTCAGGATGTGACCAGGTCAGAAATATTCAGTCTGGTGATGGGCTTTTAAAAGGACAAAAAGAAGCTTCTATATTTTATGATAAATCAACGTATTTGCGGTTTCTGGGAACTATAAGCATTCCTCTTCTTGCTTACTACCAAGATCATGCCACTGGTGGTGACAGTAAGTCTCATGGAGACAGAGCAGACACACATAGTTCATGAAATAAATGAGTAGTTCCAAAAAGCTACAGACGAGATTGTGTGAATTTTAAGCAGTCTTTTAAAACTCCCCTAATGAAACAAAATGCAAATGTGAACACCAGCACCTCTGCTACTCACCACTGTGAATTCGCAGGTGTTCTTTCAGATGGTGTTTGTATTTGAAGGCCTTTCCGCACTCCGTGCATTTGAACTTGCGATTACCTGCTCCTTGGGTCAGCATTTGGTGCTAGAAAAGGAGAGAGACTGACATCAGTTTTGCTCAGGAGGAACAAAGGAAATTTGTTACAAATATTTTTAAAAGGCCTCTTTTTCAGGCAGGCCAAAAGGTTTGAGCGCATGTTTATTTATTTGCCCAGTCTTCCAGAGTTGCAATAAAAGTGATAATGTTGGCAATAAAATTGGAACAAATTAAAAAAAAAAGCGCTTTCACATGTGCATCCAACACTTGCTTCAGAATTATCTCTGTGGTGTGTCTTCCAAAATGTTTCTCTGAGCCTTTTGAGATGAGAAAACATAATTGTGAAGATGTTCGTGGGTCTCTGTGTTTACTGAAAATTGTAAAATCTGAGGATTCTCTGTTGGAATGCAACTATTTTGTCAAGAAAAAAAATATCATCCTAAAAATTCTAAATAGTCCCCCCAATAACTCCTCACACTAATACTTAATTTTATCAAATTTTCCATATCAGGGTAAAAGCGTATCTTATACTGAAGCAATACCAAATTTGAAGAAGAAAGAAAAAACTTCACGCAAACAAAAATAAATCCTTAACTATAAATATTTCATTACACGATAAGCATGTTTAAATATCCCCTTCGCTGTGCTAGTAGCAAATGTAAACCCTCTTTTTCCTGAGGTGTCGCATATCAGATGTGATTCATTATCAAATGTAAGAGACAACATCTTGGGTCCTAGCTGCTTGAGCAGTTTTATCACAGGCCAGTAGGAAAGACTTCAACGACTTTTCCATTTTCCTTTTTAGTACTGTGCTAGGGAGTAGGGACCAAAAAAGAAAAAAAAAAAGTTTGCTGAAAAGACAAGTTAAAAGCAGTGAAGATATAATCAAACACAGCTGACCTTTTTGAACAAGGGGGAAAAAAAGCCCTGTGACTTCGAATTCGGAAGAAAAAAAAATACAGTCATCCACTCTGGATGCTCAAGGTAGGAGGTCAGCCTTTTTCAAGCAGCAATGACACAAAAGCCTTTTGCAAAAAGACAGCACAGAAACGGTATGACAACTGCTAGGGTGTGCTGAATCTTCCCACATTCCTAGTGAGACAGATGGTGTTACATGGGACACAGGGAGGTTTGTTCAAACAGCAGCAACCTTCAAAGATCAAGCAGAGCCCAGCCCGCGGAGCGCCATTGAGGGACCAGCGCTCATATGTTGCTGAGTTGCATAAACAAACAGCAACAGCTGCTTTGTCTCCCCCCACAGCCCTCAGAGGACTACTATAAACTTTAGTTGTGCCACTGTTAATATGATACAATCATTTTAATTTACTAATTGTAAATGCCATGAGCAAATGAGGGGACTTTTCAACACCAAAGCTACCATTCATAATGCGCCAACACAATCACACTTCTGCATGTGAAATTTAAAGCAGTTATGCTAGATAAATATCTACGCACTTTTTTTTTTCCTAGAGTTCTTGTGCATATAAGCAAGGGGAGATAAACTGTTACATAAGTGTAACTATGCAAGCATAGTTTTTATAACTGAACTTTCAAAAACATTCAGGTGAAAAGCCCAATTACACATAAATGGAATTATTTACATGAACTGATCTCTTAAAATAGTACAATTCCATAATACAATATCATTCTCATTGCTTGATTGTTTGCTTATTCTCATTTTCCTCTGTCAAAGAAAGGAAAGCCCATAAGAAAAAAAAAACTTAAGAATTTTGTAGAATATCCCATTTAATAATTTTTAAAACAGGTAAGGTGGCAAAGCTTATCCAGGGCAATTCCAGCTCTGGAGGGCCAGTTGTTGGGCCGTAAGGCACACCATTGCTGTTACCATGTGAACATCCCCTAACACCAGCGTGCAGTCAGTTCTCCCAGGAGGACAGAAAGAGCAGTTTTGCTAAAACATTTAAGAGACACTGTGACAACCCTATTCAATTATTTCAAGGATTTAAGAAGCTGTGCTTACCTGTCGAAGAGAGAATTTTTATTTTTAACACAAGTAAGCCCAAGGAGGCAGATTAATTTTAACACTCAGCAACAAATATGTGTATCAAGAAGGGATCATTTTAATGTACATCCAACATTTTAATAGTAATCCAGTTTACTTTCAATATATACACATATATACTTTTTAAATTTTTCCTTAAAACACTTAATTAGATTTCATAAACTAGTAACAGTATGTAAAAATACTCTAAGTAATTGAAGGTGTTATATGGTAAATGAAAGAAATACACATTTCTTTTACTATGACTTAGAGCCTCTATGAAAAAAAAATTTCTAAGTAAAACTGGGTGAAAAATGGAATTAAAATTGCTGAGATGTTTAATAATGTATAATTAAAATGCTACAATTTCATTCACTTTTTGTGGAACATAAAAATGAAACTAAAGTCAAGTTAAAGTGCAAATAAAATTTCTAAATTAGAAATTAACACACTCATTCGATCGTGAACATAAGACTATTAAATCATATTAGAAGAGACCATCAAAAAATCATTTAGACCTCAATTAAAGCTATTACCATTAAAAGATCTGCATCTTCAAAATGCCATGAAAAATTAATAATGATTGCCAATCAAAGCGATATCGTTTCTCTAAGGGGTTATTATAGAAAGAAATCACTTAAAGCCAACCCCCCACCTGATCTGTGCCTGGCTTGTGCGTCACCATATGCCGCTCGAGCTGGGTGCGGTAGGCAAACGTGTAGCTACAAAGAGGGCAGGAAAAGTTCTCTTCATTCTTCTCGTGGCGGTACTTGATGTGCTCCTTCAGTGATGTCAAGCGCTTGTAGCCCCGGTCGCAGTAGGGGCAGGTCAGCAGTTGGGCAAAAGCATCTGGAGTTCCAGGTGGCAGGTCTGTAGCCGAGAGACGAGAGGGAGAGAAGCAGGCCAAAAGGTCAGTAAATCAATGGCAGCTAATGGGCTGACTGCCCGGGATGGTATGACAGGAATCACTGCAATCTGCTCCACGAGAGTGCCATCATTGCACTCGGCCTCCGCGCACACCAGTCCCCTCGCACACCCAGGGCAGACTTGTCGGAATCAGCTCACGCTGCGCCAGAAAATTAATTAATTACTCGAGCTTTTTGGGGGAAATTTAAACAGCTGATAAATGAGGAACTTCTTTTTAGGGGACTGACAGTTCACAGTAAGCCTTTAGTCACATATGACTCAGGAATTCACAGTGTGAGGGAGCTTGTCAGGTGTCCGTAAAGAACAGAAGGTTAGGGTCAGTATCTCTAAACTTTTTTTTTCTTTCAAAAGTGAAATATTTCAGAAAGATAGGAATTAATGTAGATATTTTTATCTCGTAGAAATAGGCTCTAATTGTTCTTGTTCTTTATTGGATGTACAAATGACACAAATTTGCTGACAAAAAAATTTCACAATACCCTAAAATTACAGTTCTAATCTTTGCTCATGAAATTCCATGCCTCTGCAGCTGTTCTTCAAATTTTAAGGTAAACACCCAGGCATGTAGTGCATTTGTAATTGTAACAGCTGCAGAGGTCAGTGTAGTGGCTAAAAATGAATTACAGCCTCACCATTTTCTTCTTGCCCATTGGCCTCTGGTGTGCCAAGGCGAGACAGCTCCTCGGGGGCTTCTGGGTAAATAATGGCTGTGTCACTGCGCTGAAGGTACTCCTCGATGCTGACTGCGTGGACATCGCGCTCCTCCAGTTTTCTTTTGGCAAAGTATTCCTCAAAGTCTGATGTGCAATTTGCATTCTTAACTGAAATCATACAAGGAGAAGAAATGTGTTTTCAGGACTTTCTTCTTAGGGGCCCAAGTCTGCTTATACCATTGCTGCTAAGAAATGTTAAAACTGACAAAAAGACTGCAAATACCTAGTTTATTTGTAAGAAATGTTGCAGATGACTGGCTATTGGTTAATCGTTTATTCTTATAATACATCCAAAGAAGGGGACTCTGCTTTAAGTTAAAGAGGCACGTTTTATTTTCTTCTTCCAGGAATACTAGTCCACATGACTCACAAATCATTTTTAGGGATTTTGTTTTAAAAAGCAGAACTACATTCTAAGATTCCTAAGTGCTAAGCTCAAAGCTACTTTAATAGTCTATAAAAAGTGTTCTTGTCTTTTAATAAAGGTATATTTAAATTTTTTTGTCCACTAAACTTAACGTCCCTAACCACAGATACATCCTGTTGCTAAATAAAAGCTCTGAACCCTCCACTCTGAATGTCGCCGAGGGCCAGCACTACACACTCCGAGACAGATGTGAAAATGCAGATACTCCTAGAGAGATAATAATGTGACTTTGTTAAAAAATCATGGAATGTGGCAGTTTCTCTTTTCTTATAATTTCAATATGATGTTTGGTATTTTAAAGCTGCTGAAAATAAAATTAAGCCCATGACCGATAGAAATAAAATACAAAGTTACAAAGTGAGTTAAGAAAATGGCTATGTGGCCGCATGAAGTTGGTATTTTTTAAAATTTTGTAATTATGACTCTATTCCCATGAAATGAATAATAGTTGTAAATCAATTTTAGCAATGTGTGACAAGACTGTGTATATTTGAACCTACTAGATATGTTTCTAAATTAAGCTGTGGCTTAAATACCCTAAATAAAAAAACTTATGGACAAGACAGAGTTGAGAGAGTGGCTGTTACATTATTCTCTACTATAAGTAGGTGAAAAAGTTGTACTGTGCTTTGTACAATTAATGGTGGAATTCTACTTTCATAGTTTCTGAGGGCAGTTAACTTTGATAACACTATATTCTTCATCTCACCCTTTCTGCCCTAAAAGAGATCATGGTACTTGCTACACTAGTTCTCCTTGGTAATTTGTGGCAGGGTGATCTTCAAGCAAGTCAGTCAATTTTTATTTTATTTTTATTTTTGGCTTTCACTGCTGTGAACTTGTGGATTATAGATGAGAATAGAAAGTGGAACCTTCCATGAATTCAACAAGTATTTACTGAATGCCTGGTATGTAACAGTCACCATGTCTTGTTCTGATAGGCAAAAAACAGGCCCGGTCTCATCCTTCAGGAAGCCATAGGAGTGGGCAATACAAGTGACATTATCTCAAAAACGAATATAACATTAGAAACCCAAGTAAGTATTAGGACAGGAAGTTGTATGGTGGTATGAAAGAAGTAAAAGGGGGGCCTGTTGGGGACATGATAGAGTCTGGAAGACCAGGGAGGCATTCGCTGAAAATGCCCGAAGGTGAGCTTCAGAAGCTGGGGAAAGCAGCGGTGCCTGGGAGGGCGGTGCCCGGAAGGAGCACGGAGCACTTCAGGAGCTAAAAGGACAGCGCTGGCTCAGAGGGAGGAAAGAGCAGCAGCAGGACGTCAGGGTGAGGAGGCAGGCAGGGACCACACCATGAAGCATGTGACAGCCCTGTTAAGGATTTGGGTTTTATTTTAAGGGTGAACAAGACGCCAATGAAGGGTATTAAACAAGGAGGATGGTTGGAAGAAATTATGGATTATCTGCATTTTTAAATGAAAAATCTAGCTATAGTATGATAAGGATTGCAGGAAAAGAAAAGTCAATTTTGGGAAACTAGTTAGGAGTCTCTTGCCATAGGCCATAAAAAAGATAAAGGTTAAGGAATTGGTGATAGAGACTACAGGAGAAGTGGCTAGAATTGAGAGATACATCAGAAGGAAAATCTGGAGTCTTGGGGAAGAATTAGGGATGCCAAAGATGGTAAGAAAGCTAAGATCCTCCCTTAAGTTCAGGTTTTTCAATTTGATATATGGTAGGTGACTTTCACCAGAGCAGGGACCCCTGGAATGCTAAAAAGACCTGAAACTATAAGCTAATACATTGGATCAAATGGAAGAGAAATGGGGAGCATTGCATTCTGTGGACTATGAAACTAAGTGCAAAACCCTGAATATGGTGACCTCAAAGCCTTTTTTTTTGTCACTCCAACTTCTATTAATTGTAACAAGAGCAACAGTGTGATTCCAAGACCCGTATTTCCTTCAAATATGGTTTTGAAATGTGCAACAGTGGGTGGAGATTTTATAAACAAATTTTGCTTAAGTCTTTTCTTAGAATCTTAAACCTTAAATATTTGCTTAGACGATCAAGTCAGGTCACATTCCCACTGGTATGCTCATGATGTGACGGCTGTTTCCCGGACCGTACTTATTGGTGATTATTGTTGAGGGTGCCATTTATCTTGTACCATTAAGTCACCAAAAAGCATGAGGCAACTGCCAACTTGCACAAACTATTTGTTGATTCTTTTGGATAATCAGAATAACTTCAGATCTATCAAAAATCACCTTTTTGTTTTCAAGGGCAAGAAAAAGAGGAGACAAAATGGTAGATTCAAGATGAACCTCTTTGGAACAACTTAACTGATTTGACCAATGACTGACTTCTTTTTCAGCACTGTGGCAGTAGAAAGTAATGTAATAGCTCCCTCTGAACCCAGACATACGCAAATATTAAATGTTCAAAACACAATTTATTTACATTTTTCAAGAACATTGTCCCACTTGAGGATCCTTCATCCTAGTAAACACATGATGGATGTACATTTAACATCCTAATTTTATCTTGATATTTCAGCAACTATTTGAATTATCTGGCTATCTTTGCATGAGTTTTGATTTGCATGTGAATGTTTCCATCAGAAATGTAATCAAATGCAAATTCAATTTGATTTGCATTAATAGCCCTTTTAGCTTAAAAGGGAAAAGAATTCTGATTTTTCTGGATAGGCAAACTAAACTGCATGTAGATACACCACTGGTATTTTGAGATGCAATTTACTTCCTAGATCAAATTTGGACATGCTAGACTTCTATGTCAAGTGTGATGGGGACAGAAGACATCAAATTATGTGCTCTCTTAATTTAAGGATCATCTTTGATTATCTTTGTATCCTGAGCATCGAGTATGTTGCCTAGAGATTAGTAGGTTCTCAAAATTTATTTATTAAATATATGTGGAATAAATTATTTCCCTAACACTAATCTTGGTGTAGAAGTCTTCTAGTAAAAGGAAACATAAGATAAGATACCTACAGTTGAGCTAGAAACTTGGTTCTACTACTCAAGCAATTGTAGAACAGTTATGAGATAAACTGTAGTGTGGATCATAAATGTGAGGTCTGTTTGGAAAAAGTCCAGCCATTGTTCATATAACGAGAAGGGTTTGCACAATGTGAATGTAACCTGGCAGCCAAGGAGAGAGGACTGGAATGCACATGTGTGAATAATGACAACTTTATTGTACTAGGCAGTGGGGGCAGTAGACACCATTGAGTGAGCGTGTGTACTGTTTGGCTGTCACACTCAAAATGACTGAGTGAGTACAGCAACGAATCTACGTCAAATTTTGCATTAAGCTTGAACACTCCTCCACGGAAACTATTTGGATGATTCAGAAGGCCACAGCTATGGTCAATTGGTGATTGGCAGCTTCATCAGGACAACATGCCCGCTCATGCATCACGTCTTGTGCAGTTTTTTGGCAAAGCATCCAATCACCCAGGTGACTCAGCCCCTCTACAGCCCAGATTTGGTGCCCTGAAAATTCTGACTTCTCCCAAACCTAAGATCACCTTTGAAAGGAAAAAGATTTCAGACCATCAATGAGATTCTGGAAAATACAACGGGGCAGCTGATGGCGATCGGAAGAAGTGTGTGAGGACCCAAGTGCCTACTTTGAAGGGGACTGAGGCATCATTGTCCCATGTACAATGTTTCTTGTATCTTGTACCTTTTTCAGTAAATGTCTCCATTTTTCATTGCTTGTGGCTGGATAGTTTCAGGACAGACTTTGTACTTGCAAGAGTTTGATAGGGCCCAGATGAATATTCAAAAAAGGATTTCATGAGGAAGATAACACTCAATCATTTACATCTATTTGCCCCATCAGGACTTTTCATCATGTGGTACAGATATGTTATTAGTTATGTGTTTTAATATCTAGGGTCATTTAAGTGGGCTAGAACGTAGCCTTCCGCTTACTAGGTATTGTAAAATCATCATGGATATAGTGTGGGTTTTGCCTAGTGTTGCTACGGGTACCAGTAACATGGTTGTCCTGCTCCATACCACAACGTTCTCCTTCGCCTAGGAATAGCTCCCCATTTTCCCTATTGCCAAGCTCTACAATACCCCAGGCAGCTGCCACATTATTGCACGATCCTGCTCCCCTAATCACTGTGAATGAAGTTGCACTCGAAGTGAATCAGTCTCAGTCTTCCATTCTCCAGGCCAAACTATTGATTGGTCCAGGGGTAGTCAACAAATCCAATTGAGTTCAGTAAATCCTTTTCCTATGATTTTAGGACTTGTTCTGAACACAGCATCAAGGAAGCCTTCCTCCCCAAGTGACTACAGCTATAACATACATAACAAAGGAATTGATACAGCCCATGTGGAGTAGGATTTATGAAGAGAGAGAATGGAGCAGACGTTCAGAGAAAAGGAGACAGATAGAAGGTCCAGACAGTGCATTTGTATCTGTATTTGTTTCTGAGGCCAAGCTGCACCTTTGTCCTTCTGGGAACTCTGTTGTCAACCCTCCTTTGATTCTGTGACCTGGAACCTTCCCTTTTCTAAGTTTAGGCTGTGTGTGTTTCAGTCTCTCAGACCCCAAATCACCCTAAATGTTATGACAGCAGAACAAATGGTGGCATTAAATTTTAGTTATTCGTAAAATTGCTGGGAAAAATGAAGTTTTGATTCTATTTGGAAGTTTCCATTTTTGTTTTTTGCAAGGATTTTATAATACTGTATGGTGGACACAGGAATGAGGTAGAAAATTGGCTAGAAAGTTATAGAATTCCCCACTGCATTTTTCTAGTCTAAAATCAACCTCATTTTACTTTTTTTTTTTTTTTTCAGTAATCCTCTCCACTCCTTGGTCTCCCAGGAAGAACTGCCAAAACACACTAACAAAGGATATTTGCATGGTATTTATGATCAAACCATAATAAAAATTCACAAGAAACCTCAAGTAATTTCTTCCCATACCTTCTCCAGAGATTTTGCATTTAGTCCTAAAATTTACCCTGATGTCTTGCAAATATCTCAACCTTCCCTACGGTCAACTAAACTTTTCTCTATCTAAAAAAAGGAATTTCATTAATTAAACAAGTTTCCTCATAGTCACGTGTATTTTACTATTGTTAGGGTAAATTTCTAGGTCCCTACAAGTCAAAAAGACCTCAAATTTCTCGTAAATACGATCTCTTACTAATGTTTATTAATACTTTCATAAACACTTTTACGTTTAGCTTAGATAGAGACTGATATTTTAGATAGATAATGGTAAGTTATCTATCAATCTGGACTGACTGAATGGTAAGTTATCACTACGGACTGACTTTAAAAATTATTGCTTAAAAAACAAGCAATGTTAACAGAACTTTATATATAAGAGATATATTGGTCCTCAAATCTGTCACCACCTCCCATAATTGAGTTGTTTTAGGATACTTTCTCAAAGATTCTTAAAGGTGAGTTTAATTTAGTATTTACAAGTGATTAAATTGTAATGAAACCTTGACACTTAATCTTTCTCTTTTTGTTTCCCTCTTGTTACTTTTATTGCCTCACCATTTATTTTCTTTATATGTAACAAGCATGTGTTCATGGAGGAAGACAGGTACTCTATTATCACTTGTCTAATACCCAGCATGTTTTTAATTTTCATTAAAAGATGAAGAAACATATTTGAATATTATGCTAAACCATTTTAATAAACATCGACATGAATAAATAATTGTTTTGGAAAGGAAAATATCTTGGAGGCTCTAGAAGAGTTAAAGCAAGTACATGTAAAAACCTAAGTGGAATCACTCATCCATCCCTTCACTTAATAACTGTTTATTGAGTGCCTACTAGTGCCAGAGAGTGTGGCTGGGGGTGAGGACACAATCTTGTTGACTAATGATTTTTTCATTGTTCTGTGACTCTCATATTTGGAGACACATACATGAAATGCTGTGATTCTGAAATACACAGGTATAAATATGCATATTTATACATGCATAACCATGCAGCAGGGCATTATATTTTGTAGATACATACAAGTACTTCTTCAGTATAACACAGAAATTATGCATTTATCATATAACCTGGCTCTCACTCACTTCATACGTTCAGGCAAAGGGACCAACAGAAACAATAAAAAATGTAGGTAACTGTATTCATCGCCTTTTTGAAAAAAATAGTCCTTTTATTAACACTTGAGAGGATAAGAAAAACAGGGAATTATTTTTTAATTTAGTCATCTACATTGAAATTTTTAGATTAAAGAAGTCCATCCTTAGCATTTGTTGAGGTATATAAATTCTCACAGTTACTTTATTTAAAGTTAACTAATTAATGGAATATAAGCATTTCTTCATTAAAAATGCATGTGTGCCTTTCTGCAGAAGGCTTCCAAAATACACATTGGCACCAGAAATCTAAAAAACAACCGTGAGGGAAAAGGATGATAGTTTTCTCATTACACAGCTTCATGGGCAAACCACCAGAGCCTCCGACTGCTACAGAGGTGTGTGGAAAGCCAGGAAGGCTCATCAAGAGCGACAAAGTTTTCTTCTCTTCTTGGGAATTTGTACAGTGTCTCAGCTGGTCTCTCCACTCCTGCTCTGACATGGTTTTCTCTGGGGAACACCTGTTCGGATGCCAGTGAGAGTCCCCCAGGTGTAAGAGTTTTAGGAGAGAGACTTGCAGAAGGAACAGGGAGATGGGACTCCATACCACTCCGCAGGATCAAATCTCTCCCAAAACAGCAGGAAGTGGCCCAGTTAGGGACAGAGTCTAATTTTAAAGTGAGGTTTATACTAGGGGATTGTGAATATCAAGATTGAGGGACTACTAACCCTTAGGCAGTTTTGATTGTTATGTATCCATACAGAATCCATACCTTAAAAAATTTCTGAAATTATATAATATGTATCATCTTTTACATTATTGTGGAATCTAAAAATTTGAATTAGTATAGTCCAAAAAAGATCGTTACACTCTTCTGTATTCTAGAGGGTTTATAAAGTAGGGTGTTTTTGCCCAGCAGTTCAGTGAGTTTTTCATATACACAACATGTAAGGATGCTCTAGAGCAGTGGTTTTCAAAATGCGGCCTCCAGGCTCAAAGCATCAGTATTTATTACCTGGGAACCTGTTTGAAATGCGATTTCTTGGGATCCAACCCAGACCTATGAAATCAGTAATCTGTGTTTTAACAAGTCCTTCAGGGGATTCTGACACTCGCCCAGTTTAAGAATCATTACGCTAGGAATTCAATTTCTGCCTCACCTGGCTAAATAAGGCATTCAGTATGGTTCTGGGAAACAGCACAGAATCACTCCCATGACAGGTAGCCTTCCTGACTATCTGAACCTGAGTTCACACCCTCAGTCTGCATTTACCGAGTATTATCCGCATACCTCGGTCTTTGAGCCTATCACTCCACGTTGTAATCTGTTGTTTACATGTCTGTGAACTGATAGAGGGGCATGGATCCTGTCTTGTTCAGCTCTGTATTACCAGGTCCTTGTACAGTGCCCAGCACACAGCCACAGCTCAATACTTACATAATTAGACCAGGTCCTGGGTCACTGGGGTCCTCACACTGGCTCCGCTATTTGTATTTTTTAATCTCAGTATCCTCATCTATAAAGTGAGCCAGTATATGCTTTCTGGGGTATCCTTGAAGTTTCAGAACTCCACAGTTTCAGTTAATTATTCACCCTAACCCATTTGCTTTTTTGTTCACTGTATTCTTTTCGATTAAAAACTCAGATCAACACAGCTTTCTCGTGGAGGAACCCCATACACAGATAAAGAAAAAATATTTTGGAGCTGCCTGGAAACTACAGAAACGTCACAAGGAAAACAGTGCTTATTAAATATTTGTTGATTGAATGAAGGAGACGCTCAAAAAGGTTGGGATATCAGTTATTTCTTGTGGGAACTCTTGCTGTGAAGATAGCTGCTCCTAATCGCAAACAAAGCTAATAAAACCACAGCATTCATTAGCCAGGAAGTGACAGGCTCTCCTTGGTGGACACTGATTATACTTTGAAAATGATCCTCCCGTCTAACCCGCCAAGTGTTGCTTCTGTTTTTCTCTCCTCAGAACCTATCATTTCTCTACTTTATTTTTGAAAACTCATTGTATGAAATTAACTGAAAAATTAAAACGATAATTTGCGTGACATATCTGACTGGATGGTAAAACCCATCATACAAAAATGTGGTCGGTATTTTACAAAGGAAGAAAAAGACATGCCTTATAATAATATGGCTCTTCCCTTTTGGCTCTCTGAGCAGCACCATGGTGGTGGGCAAGAACAAGCGCCTGACAAAAGGTGGCAAAAAGGGAGCAAAGAAGAAAGTGGTTGATCCATTTTCTAAGAAAGATTGGTATGATGTGAAAGCACCAGCTATGTTCAACATAAGGAACATTGGAAAAACACTAGTCACGAGAACCCAGGGAACCAAAATCGCATCAGATGGTCTGAAGGGCCGAGTATTTGAAGTGAGCCTAGCTGATCTGCAGAATGATGAAGTTGCATTTAGAAAATTCAAGCTAATTACTGAAGATGTGCAGGGCAAAAACTGCCTGACTCATTTCCATGGCATGGATCTTACCCGTGACAAAATGTGCTCCATGGTCAAAAAATGGCAGGCCATGATTGAAGCTCCTGTTGATGTCAAGACTACCGATGGGTATTTGCTTCGTTTATTCTGTGTCAGTGTTACTAAAAACCGCAACAATCAGATTTGGAAGTCCTCTTATGCTCAGCATCAACAGGTCCGCCAAACCCGGAAGAAGATGATGGAAATCATGGCTCGAGACGTGCAGACAAATGACTTGAAAGAAGTGGTCAGTAAACTGACCCCAGACAGCACTGGGAAAGACACGGAAAAGGTGCCAATCTATTCATCCACTTCCTGATGTCTCTGTTAGAAAAGTCAAAATGCTGAGGAAGCCCAAGTCTGAACTGGGAGAACTCACGGGGCTTCCTGGTGGAGGTAGCAGTTCTGGAAAAGCTACTGGGGATGAGACAGGTGCTAAAGTTGAACGAGCTGATGGATATGAGCCCCCAGTCCAAGAATCTGTTTAAATTCAGACATTTAATGGTGACAAATAAAAAGGCCTATTTGTGGGAAAAAAATAATATGGCTCCTTATTAAGTATTTAGGTACTACTCGAATTATCTAATAAACTGATCTCGCACAACTGGTTAACACTATACATGCACTCAGCCCTTGCTGAGAAATGCCTCATGATCAAAATTGTGTGGCCTCTCTTACCCATATAAAAAAGCTACCTAATTTAAAAGAGTTAATCTCATCTTAATGTAAGAGTAGTAAGAGAAATGGGAAGTTTTACCAAGGAAATAGTAAAGATACAGGAACTTTCGTACTCTTTTCTCCACTTTCTCTATATTAATGGTATGACTCACAGAATTCGTGCTTAAGGAGGCTTAACTGCTTGCTAGCTGCTACCCTCATCATGAACACTACCAATTTAGGGGAGTTGTACCTTGCTCCATGATGCTTCTTGTTCAAGCAAGATTTTCAATCTAGGTCTTCTAGATGTTCACCTGGGATTCAGTTATTCTGCAGACACCAGGAAGGACTCTGTAAACCTGGCCAGAATTGGCGTTTCTATGTGGGACTTTGGGACTCGAATCCCTGATCCCACACCCTCCCATCCTGGTTGTACTCTGCTGTTTTTTGAATGCATTTTGTGAGATAAAAGCAGGACCGACCACCTAATTTGTGGGGCCCCATGCAAAATGTCAACAGCAAAGTATTAAACCACGGATGGGGACTTCAAGCGCAGGGCCCTGTGTGACTGTGCGGGTCCTGGATATAATATCATGAGGCAGGAACCCCTGAGAACTCCCACAACTTCCCAGCCCACGACAACTCTCGCAGCCCTTGCTTTTCGTCTTCTTTGTTCGTGCTTCCCCGTAAAATGTCATTAGAGGGAAGGGTTGGGTAGGGTGGGGTCCAAAATTGCTAGTCTAATTTCTACATTCAATGGATGATACCACTAAGGTACAGGGAGGTTTATGATTTATGCAAAGCTACACAAATAATTTCTGAAAGAGCTGGGTGGAGAATTCATGTATCTTGGCTCTTAACTCATTATGAGAACCACATTTTTTATTTTTTCATCCTGCCTAACTGATTGGTTATGATCTGAATAGGTTCTAGATCCTGAAAAGTTCACTATGACATTATGAATAGTTCTAAACAACACTATAATGCCATGAAATTAGGAAGGGGGAAAGCCAATGTAAATGCCAACTTCAATATAAATAAAATATTAACTCAGAAATTTTTTGTCTAGTTTTCATGTCCCTGCTCTTCTGAATCCTGTGCTTATTTTGTTTTTACTGAGTAATTTACATCTACGTCTTTTGTGGCAAAGCAAAAACATCATAAATGTTTTTTAAATTCGCCACTTGAATTTGCCACTTAAGTGAGATGTTTATTTAAATTTTCTATTTAATATTTGAGAATTGTATTTTCCTAATTGGATATTGTATATTTTTGATCATGTTTCTAAAGGCACTCAATATAGAGTAACTTTATGAGCCACCTTGCAAAAGTGAATTTTTACTAATTATTATGGTTACAGTAAATAAAAAATGTCTCAAGTTTCACTCAGGAACAGAGACTTCATTCGTGGTTCATTGTGCTTCCCAATCTCACATATCACCTGTTTATTCCCCCACACGCTTGGTGCCATCCTCCTACGTGCATTCCTCCTCTGCAGATTACACGGAACCGTGCCGCACCTTGGTAACTGCCCGTCCCTCACAACCGTTCCAGCAGGGTCACTCCCGCACAGACCAGAGGATGGGTCAACGCACTCCTTCATTCACATTACTGCTGCAAACCAGTGTTCCTATTTTATTAATTTGTTTGTCACCTATTTCGTTATTCCTTTATTTATCAATTCAACAAATGAACTGTTTATCAACCATTAAGGCTGTATAAACACTGTGCCTACTGAAAGGAAATATGGAGAAGAGTAAACTTAACCTCTACCCTCAAAAAGCCTCCAATTTGTAATTGTATTTTTTGAACTTTAATTCATTCATTTTTCTCCAGTATGTGTTGTAACACTGCCTATATAGTTCAAGTAAAATGACACACTTCCTATTATTATATTTACCCCAGACTGCCATTGTTGTCATTCTGGAAAACGTCATTACTCAAAAGATAGTTCATGGGTATCCTGGCTTCCCAGTGTTTGACTTCATCCCAACAACATGGTGGCCACACTCTGGTATTGGGCTAACCCGGGGACAATTTCATCTCTATGAACAAGAACTTGGCACTTTCATTCTCTGATTTCAACTTTCTGCCCTTCCCCATCAATTGAGTTCCTCATTCCCCTGAAACAGGTACTTCATTGTGATAATTAGGCCCTGACAAGTACCCCAGCCCATTTCACCCATTCTGATTTTATCCTTGCCTCAGGCCACCTTGAAGCCTGAGATCACTTCCATCCCTGTCTTTTATTCTTGTTGTATTCTTACCTTGCCAAATTAAAATCTAGTCCAATATCCCTGCTTCCGGAGTATCCAAAGCAGCTAAAGAAACGTCAGTAATTGTACTGACTTATTTCACTTTGTGCTATGCAAACAGGAATATTCCTGCATGATGATAACTAAATCTCCATGCACTGTCCACAGCAACTACTCTACACTTTCACTCCTCAGGTTTCCAGCCCCTCTCTCCTTCCCTATCAACCGATGAGCTGTTTTTCTATTTACTTCAAAGAATGCAACCCATATAATGTGAATCCCCTAAACTGCCTTAAATTCAAGCAAAATCTACCATCATTCATCCTTTTTTTTTTTATCTTATTGCTAAAAACATGTATCTCTACCCACAGCCAAGGCTACCACCTAAAAGTTATACCCTCACAACTGTTCTGATAACCTACTCAATCTTTTACCCCGTCTTACATTTTAGGCCTTTCTCTCATTCTCCCTTGTGCACAAAGGTATGTTCAGCGAGCCTTTGTCCTGAAGAGACCTTCCCTAAAATTGGCTATCTTCTGTTTTCATGCCTCCAATATTTGATCCTATGCTCTGTCAGAAGCCCTCTGCAATACGGAACAGTTTACACTTGAACCTACATAGCTTGTTGTGTTTCAAATAAAACATCTTAATCCATGTATTATTATAAAATTGCTAATAATAATGGCTAGCAATGATTGAACATTTATTACGTCTAAAATTGTGTTAAACATTTTACACACATTCCTTAATTCGTCTACCATTGTTTCATTCACCCACTTGAATGTAAGTCCTTAATGATAGTGATTATTCACTGTATCTTTCATGATGCCTAACAAAATGCCTTGCACTTAGTAGGGTGTCCCTAAGTGACTATTGATCTAAATTGCTAACGAGGTTATAATTACTTATTTGTAAATTTTGCCTTCCTGTCATTATTATTTTTGTTTTTCTTTTTGACACCGTTAGATTTTTCATTCCTTAAGGACTAGAATTAGATTTCCATTTCCTTAAAGTTTCTTTCTCAAGTCTCAGTTCACATTCTTCGCAAAACAAATACTCTGACTGAAAAGAAGAAAAGTACCTTAGTGGTTACCAACAAGTGACAAATGTTTCATTATTTATTTACTTGATTGTTATCCAGAACAGGAAGGAAAAAAGATATGATTCCTGGTGCTAGTCAGTGACCAAGTGAAGGAAAAATCTTTGACAGCTTTCATCATCATTATACACAAACACTGAAATGACTACAAATCCTCTCCTACATTTAACAAGGGATGCTAGTGAAACAAAAGAAGTTAGATAGAAAACTCTGCTATTCCTTTTCAATCTTCATTATTTTAACCTCAAGTTCATTGTGAGAGCAGTGAAAGGAAACTTGTCCTACAACTTGGCTGTGCAGTTTCCAAGATGTCAAAGGAAGTTAATTGACAAAGGCTCTCAAATTGACTGGTTAGTCCTTCCATTACAAATTTGTGAAACATTGCATTTTTGTTTTCTTGAGAAGGAATTAATGAGGAACTGTTGTGAAGGGTGAAAACAGTTCAGAATGTGTTTATTTCTTAATGAATAAAAATGGTTTAAAGCTTACTTGTACATACAAATAAACTGGCAAAAACAAAACTAAAAGGTGAGCATCTTGTATACGTTAGGCTTTGTACTGGGTACTTAAAAAAATGCTATCCCACTTAATCCCTGCAATGAGAATTTGTACACAGGGATTCACTATTTCCACTTTAGTGATGTAGAAGTGAAGGCTTATTATATACTCAAGTTCATCTAACTAGCAAATGGTAGAGACAAAATTCAAATGTAGTTTATCTGACTCTAGAATCTGGAGCACCCCCAAACAACATTTGCTTTTCATATGTAAAAGGAGTTATGTATTATTCTTAAAATTTTGGAAGCATGTTTAATAATTATAGTTAGAGTCAATATATGTAGTTACTTCTTGGACAATAATTTGCTGGCTTTATGTAAGATTAAGAACTAAGACCTAAATTGGCCTTATGCAGTTTCTAGATACAAGGTGCTTTTTTTTCCCCCCAGCAAAGGAAGCAAAGGTGCAGGCGGTTATTAATAGCCCTTTATAACTAGAGAAGTAGACTGTCTGAGTAAATATAACTTTCACATTTTCAAAGAGGAAACAACAGGGGCCTATTTGGGTCTTGATATGCATGTGGAACCGCATTAATGCTAATGATCACCGTGCACCTAAGACAGACTCTTGTCACTACTAGCTCTTAGACAAACTCATGTTTATAATGCTCCGAAGTTTCTCTGTTTTTCTAATCTTCTTGGAAAACAGTTTTTTCACACACTCTTAAAAATTCTACATAATCCTTTCATTCTGAGTTTGAATCTGATTATCATCTGGAAGATGTAATGCTTTTTGTAAAAATGCATTTTTTGTCTTATGGGTTAAAACAATTTTCTTTCATTTTTAAAACATTAAAATTAGTGTAGAAACACTAAATGCTATGTAGAAAGTTATTAATATAAATCAGAGGCTGCAATGCTCTATGTTGTTATAAATCAATTTTGCTATGCTGCTAATCTAACTTTATTGTAAAATAGTAGTGATACTCTAGAATGTTGTTCTTTGCCTTTAACAAGTTAAAGTTTAACAATTAGCAAGTTAACTCTGAAGATGCTGGATTTAACTCCCTCCAGCGAATGTTTTCCCCTATTGGGGCTGCCTTCTCAGGGTCCGTTCCTTCTCCACCAATTACTTGTTCATTCATTCATACATTCATTCATTCATTCATTCATTTTACCAGTCACAATGTGTATCATGTATATTTACTGCTACACGGGGCACTTTGAGGGAAACAAGGAAAAGTCTTTTCCTTAAAGCAAATATTTTGGGGGCACTTACTAAGGACAATATATACATTATGTATTTAATTACCTCGACAATCCTATGGGGTAGATATCATGATAATCTACCTCCGTGTTACAACTGAAGAAATTTTTTGTCCTCATGAAATTAACTAGGTGAAATAGGTGTAAACAATATAAAGAGGAACAATTCAACATGCTAAAAATAGTTGTGTGCACCTGAGGGCTGTGGGATCTCAGAGACGGAAGAGATTGATGTGGTTTGGGTGTTCAAGGATGACCGCTTTGGGGAAATAGGGTGTGAGCTGTCCCTGAAGGACAAAAGGGTGGGGAGAATTTGAAGGACTGGAGGAAAGGGAGGCAGAGATTACCATCTCAAGGAATAGCATGGCCAAAGATTCAGGTTGGCATAAGTGTGATTCTTCTTTGATATTACCAAGGATTTGGTCAGAAATGGTTTGAAATGGTGGCACTTAATGCCAGAGAAGATGTGAATTCTGCCCTAAAGTTACTAAGGTGCAATTGAGGATACTAAGAACAGAATTTGGGCAATCAGGGAAGAATTATTGGAGGAATGTGAACTGACAAAATGGAGGAGGACATGAAGGCTAGAGATCAGTCAAATATAGCCCAGTCTTTCATGTTTGGGAGACCAGAATAATGGGAGACGAAAATGTCTAGTTGGCTATTTCAGTCCAGGTGTCAAAAATACGTAAAGATGAAAGGGAAGTCAAGTGTTGTTTGTCTCTCATCCTCTCCCTCATTTCTTCAGAAACTCTGTCTGACCTAGACCATTCTAGGATTTATGGTAATAAAGTAACCAAAACCCTATAACATTCCTGTTTCCAAGAAGCTTACAATTTAGTGGGGAGAAATATACCTACAGATGACTAAGTATAATATGAGAGAGAATGAAATAAACCCTATTAGAAGACCCTGAAAGGAATGAATGGTTGATCCCGAGTTGGAGACTGTACGATGGCTTCTTGGTAGCACTGGCCTTTAAGAATGTATATGATGCTGTCGGGCTGAGAAAGCTCTTAGGCTAAAAGAGAATGAGTGTCTTCCTAGTTTGAAGGAAAACCATGAACAAAGGCAAAGGATTGTAAGTGGTAAACAGTCTTCCAGAGTTGGGGCATAATCTGGGAAGTGGTACTGAAGGCGAGATGGGGTTAGATCATGGAAGGTGCCAACTCAGCTCAGAAGCCCATGCAACCTGAAAGCTATGGAGAACCATACAAGGTTGAGTATGGAATGGAGTGGGGATGACTTACAATTATCCATCTGCCCCGAGTGTTAGGAAAACAACTTCTAACTAACTTCGTTAGGGTGAAGAAAGTATTAAAGAAATTAGGGATTGAAAGTAGGGGCCCAGTTAGCAAGGCATTATAATAGCTCAAATGAAAGATGAGGATTTAAAATGACTCAAATGATATATATGATATTGTGACAGTAGAATTGATAGTACTTGATGACTAACTAGATAAAGTATGTAAGTGTCGAAGATGATACCACGGTTTCTACCAGGTTCAACTCCTCAGAGTGGTGGAAAACTTTCTTAGGCAAAAGAGTATGTCAAGTGATTTAGATTTTATTCCTAAATCTGCCACCAGTTAGCTATGTGGCATTTTTTAAATAGTTTCCTCAACAATCAAATTATAGTTAAAGAATTGTTCTATAGTGAACTTTTAATTTTAGAATTCTGTGATTCAATTCCACTAAATCTTCCCACTACTTCTTACAGATTTAAACTCAGCAGAATATATTATGAAGGAGATATGCTCTTAGAATCTAAAAGACTACTTTATTTATACGAAGTTAAACGTTACTATTTAACAGATTTGTTAAACCAAGGAAGAACTTCAGAGGTTTTTTCCTTACTTTTAGTTAGGAACGAAATTAGTGTGTTGAGTAGTCCCAGAAAAATATCAGAGACATTTTCCTTGTCTTCCCTCTGCAAGTTATTCCAGTTAATAACAATACTTTTGTTATCAGAAAATTTGTTTAACTTTAAAAAAACTATCTATTCCAATGTCTTTTGGTTCTGCTTTGAAAGAAAAATGGAATATGATGTCAAACAATTCTATATTCATTCATTAATAAAAACACTTATTGAGAGTCTATTAATTTTAAGGCACATTTATAGACTGTGGAAGCCTAAGAAACACTTCATGCTTGCAGAATTTGCGATCTAATTTGGAATAGACAACTAATTAACAACACACTACAGCATCTATGGAAAGGTTAGCTGATTCGTTCTACGAGAGTTCATTGGAGGGAGATTTCATTTTAGTTGAGATGGCTAGAGAAGAAGGTCAGCTGGGTCTTCATCAGGAGGACTTGGGTGAAGAGAAAGATGTGGTCCACTAATAAGTAATTTCCCCTATAAATAATATCTTATTTCAATTCCACATGTATTTAGCATCTAAGAAGATGCTAGAGCGAAGAAACAGTAAACTTATGGTTGGGAAGAGATATATATTTATCCTCTAACAAGGCTGAGTTATAAACTGAGGATCAGCAGTAAATTCCTAATTTCCAAGTCCAATGTATTTGTTCAGCATTCTTTCACAGTTCTAACTATTTGAACCTTTTGATTGAATTGACCATTCTCTCCTTTTTGAAACTTTCTTTGCTTTCTGAATGTTTAATATTTTTCTATCTTACAATCTTCTTTCTTTCAATGAATTTGACTTTTCTCCCTACCCAGGGGCCCTGGCCTCAGCTTTCTACTTGTTTCAATGAACACACTCTCAATTGTAAGTGTCATGGTCCCAAGATGTTAAATACTATCTGAATATATTTGCATGACTCAATCTCTATAGAGAGCCCTGACTTCCTGGGTTGCAATTCCTCATTTCCAATGGACATTCTCATGTTCTCATATATATGTGTCTAACTTTTATGTGAAAATATTACTGTCTAAAGATCAGCTCCAGGTCTCCTCCCCCAAATTGGATCTTTCTTCTGTCTATCTAGAAAGAGCAAGTATCACCATATTCTAAACACAAAAATGTGTAATCTTGAAGCTATTTTGACTCCAAAACCCAGAGAATCAACTGGTGGTTGAGAAGTCATGATGCTAATTTCATCATTGTCATCACCCTAGGACAAGCTTTTTATCACTTCACACCTGAAAAACTACAGTGGCTTCTAGTTGGTCTCTCAAAGTCTAGTTTTCCCCAAAGAAATTACGGTTTCCAAGGCGTTCCAAAGTTTTGTTTGTTGTTTTTTCAGATGCAACTTAAATGTCCACTTTATTTTCCCCCGAATTGCCTCCTAGGACCCTCTGACTCAGCCACATCCTTTTACTACCTTTTGAGTAGATATCACAGTTTCCTTCGTGGGCAAACATACTCTCCCTGTGCCTGAAAGCCCTTCCTCATGTCTCCATGACTATGGAAAATGTACTTAGTTCACATTTTACCTCCACCATGAAACTTTTTCTAAATACTAACACAACAGGATCTCTCTCACTTCTGTAACTTGAAATAATTATGGTTCCTATAATTTGTTGCATAGTTATCACATATTTTACTTATCATCCATTATTTCCTGAGTGTGGGTCTCGTCTTCCAAATTAAATAATAACCTGTCTGGACCCATCTTCTCCACACAGACACAAAACAGTGGGTGCGTAGAAGACACTCAATGAATACTTACTGACTTATTTACTGTCTGAATACCTATAAACTCTAAGGAATAGTAAGCAATACGAGAAAAAAGGATCTTAAAGCTAGGTGAAACAACATTCAAAATTGATTTTTAAATCTTCTGAGTAGGAACAATTTTTATTAACTTCACTTTAGACTTTAAGTGTGTAAAACAGCTAGTAAATTGTCACTTTGTGTGATAAATTTCCTTTTGTGACAACTTAAATGCCTATAAAGTTAATAAAATGAGCATTTATGTATGCTCAAAGTTGTAATTTAATATTTATTTTTAACAGGAACATGAAGCCATTTCTGACCTCATGAGTTGGGGCATCATAGAAAGTATCTACTTTGTGGTATTTATTATGTTTTTATGTAAAATTAGTTTGTCATGTTTCTACTTTACATGGTGAGGGTACTCCTGCAACAGAGACTATTAAAACTAGAAATGTTCTTAAGAAGCAACTATTTCAATCCATTCATGTTTCAGGTGTGGAAAGTAAATTGCAAAGGGAGCAACTGACTTGCCCACGGTCACAATCCAGTTATTGCCAGAGCTGTGCCTAAAAATTAGGAGTTTTGATTCCTGATTCTATGCCTTTTCCTGAATCCCATATTGTGCGGTTTTATTTTTGTACCTAGATTTCCATTATTTCTCTATTTTACACTAAAGAAAATAAATTAGTGCCTTGCAAGCTGCTAATGAGAACATTCTGAACAGAGGCAGAGTATGAGCAGTCCATTCTGATGTGTATCAACATGAGCGCGATATGAACATCATCTTAATTGTTTATATTTCTAAAACTTCATAAAACCATGACTTTTTTTGATTGGTGAGTTGAGTGGAAGTAGTTATGTGATTTTTTTTTTCTTGTTTTGTTTTGGAAGATAACCTTATATTGGGCACTATGCTAATATTTGTAATGGTAGTGTGTAGGATTGTATGAAACACCAGAAATAATTGGCCTTACTCGGGAAAAGAGAGATAAACATAGCAAGTCAACGTAACCTTGCACTGGCCATGTAAGAATGTGAGAGAAGACGCTGTCTTGGGGAAAGAACGTGGACTTTCACAATTGTCCTGAAACTCCATTCTGTAGCAGGAGCAGAGGAAAACCAAACACCACTTACTACCTTCCTACTGTATTTTTTAAGTTTCATTAAAAAGAAGTAAAATTGTCAGTTTTTCTTTATAGCACTTTTGCTTAGAAAATATTGTTTAGACGGGCAAGAGAGTACTGAGTATTAAAAGTAAAGGAAGAATAAAAAGAACCTCAGATGATCAATTTTTATGAGGGATATTTGTGGAAATTTGGTTTATCTTTCTGAAAAAAAGCACTTTACAATTGAAATTAGATCATATCATTTGAACTTTGAATGACAAATACCAAGTGGTGGCTGGAAGAGGCATATTATATTCTGACATTAAAATTATTTGTGCAGTCTTTTAAAATACAAAAATTAGTTACAGAAATTTGCCAAACTCATGCTTTGAAAGGATTCATTCATCCACTTCATTTTTTCTCAACTTTCACAGGCAAAGTAGGGGTTTCAGATCTATTTGCTGACTAAAATACCAAAATACAGAGTTCTCGTTTGAAACAAAACAAGAGCCTCGTAATGCCTGGCTTCACTGTGAAGTCGTGGAGATGCTCACTAACTCCACGTGAGACGGGGCCAGTACGATCTTAGCGTGGTCAGCTTACCTGTACCATTGTTAATTGTGGTCTGGATCGTGGCTTCCGGCCCCAGAGTGTCATAGTCTTCCTTCATTTCTTCTGTGGGGGAAAATTATCTTTAGCATTTGAAAATTGTAAAAAGGCTTACTATTAAGCATGCCAACCACAGGAACAAGGAAGATTCTTTGAAAGGAAACAGAGAAAAGGCTTGTTGTAAACCTCTAAACAATAGCTTTGTTCAGGCAATTGAATGAACCCAATAGTGCTAGCTGCACAAGAACTTATTTACTTTAAGCATTACTGCAAGCTGTGAAAAACAGAGGTGCTTATTTGGGGCAAATGAAGGGCTTTTCTTCTGGTGGCAGTTCTAGTGACAAACAGGGGGAAAGATATTATTTTTTCAATAAGAGTCAAAAGCAACTAGTATTTGTACTTACAAAGAGGCGCAGTAACTGCTATGCCTCTAGTAACCCTGGATGATTAGTGGCAAGTCAGAACTTCTTATTTTACTTCCACACTTTTCCCTCCTTTGGATGGCACTAACCTAAGCAAGCATATTTTTTAAAAAGCCAACTCAAGATAGAAAAACCTAAAAGACCCAGTTTGTAAGACAAGCATCCCAGAGGTATGGAAGACACCTGTTTCACTGTTTTATGTAACCTTCAAAAACATGCCTTCCTTACTCCTTTCCTTACCACTCTGTAAATATTTCCCTTCCCTCTTCATGGACCAGTAGATAACTCTTTTCTGAGGAAAACCATACAGACAAAACAACGGCTCAATGTTCTGATGAAGACGACAATATGTAACATTCAGGTTGAAGGCTCACAAATAATAAAAGGCCATTTTCTAAAACTGCCATATTTTAAAATAGGAAAAGTGTGAAAAATAGGAGGACTCTTGAATTCTCTGCCTACCAAACTGTAGCATACGTGAGAGGGCGGAGGGCAGCTGACAGTTCAAACCCCCCCATATACGTAAATGAAACATGAACTTTCAAAAATTGTATTTTTAGGACAACCATGCTAATGAGAACCAAACATGATCCAGTATAAATATCTCTGTGATAATCATTTTATTAAAACAAGAGAAACTTCATAAATGGGTCTCTGAATCCCCGAATTTATTCTACTTACTCTTTTCTCGTCACATTTTAGCCATAATTATTTAATAAAAGAACAAGTTCTAGCAAGTGTTACTGCAACATTAAAATACATGCTTTACAAGTAGTATCCTACAGCTTATCTGTTTCTGGTTCCAGAACAGAAAAATCATGGACTTCATCAGGTAAAATAAATAGATGCTAATTTAATGCCACTGAACACATAACAGTCAGAAAATTTGAATGGTATTTGTTTAAACTGTACAACCACTTTAAATTAGTCTTGGCCCTGGGCTTCTTTCTTATTTAGGACTGTTTTCACAGAGACATTTTGCATAAAACATTCAGAAGTTCAATATATAGCAATATTATATTGTCAACTGTAATAATCGATCCGTTGAAAGGCTCTCTCATCTGATATTTTTATCAGTCTTGGCAAGGAATTAAATTAAGGTATTTCTGAGAAGTTCAGTACTAGATATAAATATAGCTTTTGTGTCTTTCTTCCTCGTTCATCTCATGTGATTTCTGGTAGCTAAGAGTCAGAAGTATCATAAGTTTTCCATCTGAGAGATCAAGTCACTGAGGGGAAAACAGTTAACAGTATTTTTTTTTTTTGCATAATAGTGGTAATGTTCAAGATTTCTGCTGTACTTCCTTCCTCATTGTCATTTTCTTATGAAAAAGTAAAGAGAAGTTACGGTAGGTGGTTGCTTCCCAAATTGTTAAAGGCCGAGCCCACGAATGCATAGCCAGCACTTTGCGCGCTGAGCCATCCCCTCCTGACTGAAGACTGTGCAACCGAGATGGAGTCACTCTTACCTAGAATGTATTCTGCTTCAATTTGCTGAGCAGCAAACTTTTAAAAAAATATCAAGTTCAATGTATTAAAATGAAACACTAAGCCTTTCCAGGTATGTGTTTGAAATACTATGTGTCTGCCCATTTAATTAAGTTTCACATGAACCATATTTAGAGGACATAATAATACAGAGGTCAGGAGTGTCTCCTCTGAATTAATGGCAATAACTGGCTGTCTTTCTGCCTCACGCCTAACCTTAAACATTTTCCAAGACACCTCTGACTCAGCATACTGTGTCTGAAACCACATAGTATATTTATTTTTAAAACACTTGTAAAAGTTTGCATTTTCCAGTCACCCTTGGGATGAAGGCTTGTAAAAATAAAGAGCACTTTCTTCCTTAAGATGAAGAATCCTTGAATAAGCAGAAAGAGGCCAAGATGCAGGTGATTTATTTAAGTCTGTGTCAGTGATAATGATGTCATGGTTTCCAGCACACTGTGTCCACCCCATTGTGGGACAAAAGAATGTCAAGGACAATTCTAAACACAAAACTTTGATTGTGCTGGAACCGGAAAGGCACAGTAAGAACTCCACTGCGCTCTTCAGTTCAAAACCTGCATCCTGCAGACAAACTACTGAAAGCAAGGGAGAAAGAGCAAGGCAGAGGGGGCTTATCTCAGAGTAAAGCTATGTGCTGAGGTATGATGGTAGACAGCCAGGCACCAGGCATAGAACACTACTAAATAAAACAGCACCAGAAGTAGAATTATTGTCTATAGTGTGTGTTTTGAACAATAAATAAGAAAAATATTTTATCAGAAGAAATATGTGTTATCTAAGACTCAGGATAAACAATGAGTAGCTTTTTAAGACCAATTTCTTTTCATTAGACATCAAGGCACCACTTTTGGAACAATAAAAAAAAAAAGCACAATAAATCACTACTAATCATTAGGACTAGACAGGTAATAGCCGGGCAACTTTCTTGGTCCAAATAGCCAAATGAGATTAGGGATTTACATTTGATTTAATTATGGTGACTCCAGAATGGGAGTTTATTTACCATAAAGGTAAGGGCAGAGAACAGCCTGTTCATGTGCATCACAGGCACCATCAACTACAGGTGATAACAGGGTCTGTAGTACACTCACATGGAGTAATGTACATTAAAGCCTTAGAATTGTGACCCGGGACCAACACAAAACGCTGCTGGGACCTCAGACTACTACAGCCTGACACTGGTGTTTTGGCTGTTTTTCACTTATCGATCTTAATTTTTTTTAATTAAACTTTTTTTTAGAAGTTTGGAGCCGTACATTTGTTATATCGTTATTAATTATTCCTTTAAGGGTGGAAATTCTAGTAATTGGTCCTTGCCCTTGATTTCTAGATATTAAAATTTAAAGCATCAGAACATTCATTCTTATAGCCCTGCATATCTAGTTCATTAACAAATATGAATAGCTAACACCAGCTCATTTAAATAGTATGTCTTACATGAGTTCTCGCCACACTCTGTTTCTGTCACACTGCTCCCAAGAATCATTGGCTCTTATTATACATGTAAATGGCTATCATAAAAATAAAAATTTCATTTAAGATTGTTAATGACTTCTGCAGCAGTCAGACTTCCTTTAATGATCATCCTCTGCCCCTAATTAAACGTATTTATCTTTCAAGCATCTTTGGCTGAGTTCTCCCTCATAGTTGAAAATCTAAAAATCTTAAGTCTTAATGGATATAACGATAAATGTTTATGTGTGGGATTGCTGAGATTCGAGAAACCTTCACCGAAAGCAAAATTGGAAGCAGAAAGAGTACAAAACTTGGCACGGTATACTAGGAAAACGAAAAACAAATACACTGCGCTCACACTGCCATCAGTCATTTCTTCTTCTTTTTTCACATTTAATTTTCTTTAGTTAGTGGAAGTGCTTTTATTTTCCTCCTTCCAGAATACCAAACAATTACTCTGCCTATGTTCGGTGTTTTATAGTCTGCGACATCACAACAGCATATACACAGAATCTTTTAATTTTTTATTAAAGCATAGTTGGCATGCAATAGGTAGACTTGTGTTTACTTATCTCCCTTCCCACCCACTTCACCTATTAAAAAGAAACACTACTGTTATTTATATTGTAAGAGAAAAAACAAGGTGGAGTAAATCATAATAGCTTTCTCTGGGTCC
>NC_071388.1:135081239-135083739 GCF_022682495.2 Desmodus rotundus
TTAAACATTGCTGATAATTAGCTTGACATTTGAAATACCAGAACTGTTGTTTTGAAGATGCCCTATACAATGTTACCTAACTAACCCCTTTTCATACTTAGATGCTTTCTCTACACTATTCTGTCAGTTACAGTACAGATATCAGTCGCTAATGTATTAACATGCAAAAGAAGGGATGTTAAGGGGTGATACTTCATCTTCACCAGAAGCAGAAGTTTTACTGATGTAAAGGAAAATTATACATGTGGATTAGCTACAGTTAATTGTTAACACAGTGGTTAATAATGATTTCCTCTAACTCCACTCAAGCTAAGTGTGCCAATACTTAAGTCTTTCAATACTATCTTCAAACATTAATTATTACCTACAATGTGGTAAGTCCAGAGGATATACAGCTGTGTCATTCTCACCTCAGGAAGCTTACTATCTATTTGGAGAAATAGAATCATAAAGTTGTAGTGCTAGAAGGCACTTGTAGTCAACCTTTCACACATGACCAAGGAGGGGATGCGGGCACAAGGTCAAGTGACTTGTCCAGGGTCCTGCAGTCAGTTGGTGGCAAAACCAGAGCTAGAAGGCATGTCTTTCAGCATACAACAGCCACACAAAAATATACATAATAATACAAATCCCCAGTGAAGAATGCAATTTAAATTTAAAGTCCAAATGGCCAAATAAGGGAATGGAAATTCCTGGGACGTTGGGGGATTCTTCTGCCCCAAAATGGAGATTGCCACTTAATTTTAAATTGTTTTGATGATTGTTACTTTCACAGATACCCATAATTTGAGTTATAGAAGCCTACCAATTTGATCAATTACCAGAATCTAACAATGCACCCATGTTTCCTGCAATAGTTTGAAAACAATAGAAATAAAGAGGCAATTCCCAGAATTATGAGTTTGAAGACCTGTCTTCTTGTCCTAGCCCCAACATATAACCAGCTGTGTGGCCTTGGCCTTACCATCCAAGTAAACTTGGTGCAAATGGGTATAAATAATAAGGGATTCTGTGTCTATGAGATTGACACAGGAGCCTACGAAGTTGTATGTGTGATGGCACTTTGTGGAGTATAAAACACTGATAACCACTGAAATAATAATAAAAATGGGGCTGTCATGCCAGTATCTTCTTTTGTCTGCTGCTGTGGTAAGTGGTAGAGCTAACAGGTGAAAAGAGAAGATTTGTGTTTGCAAAAGTGTCCTCAAGTAGGAGGCCCATGATGGAGAGTATGCTGGTTCCTTCAACTAATATGTGATACAGATATGTAACCACATTTAAAATATATCTCTTCTGAAAATACGGCTTAAAGTTTAAAAAAGTCCTTTGAAATTTTGAGTCATTTGGTTTCCTAAATCTCTTTATGCTTACGTGCTCGGAGGTCATTTACATTTGAGCCAACGGATTGACAGCCTACTTGCTTTCTTCGGATGTTTTTTATGTGTGGTAGGTGTTGAGGAGACATTCTAAGACTCCTCACCCGAACTGTAGCCCTTTCTTGCTCCTCCTTCCCCCCAAGGTTGAATGTCCGTGTACTGTGGTACTAAGGACAGAAAAGCGGCTCTTTTTAAAGAATTTTCATCCAGTGACTTGTTTTTCCAGGGAAGATTTACCATTGACACTCCTTCTATATCATAGTCAACTTGTTGCCTCTGCACTTGGATGGGTAAAGATTACAGGACCAGATTCAAGGTTCAATCTCTCCTTTCATAATGGGGGTGGAGCTTGTGAGAAGTACAACAAGGCAAAGAGAAATTCAAATAGGGATTTTCTTTTGAATTTAAACATGGGCCACTGAAACATGAATCTTAATTTCCTGATTTATAAATGGGGATCACTTTTAAAGTATATGATTGTCTAACCACTATGCTGTACAATTCAAGCTAATCTAAAATACTATTGAATGTAAACTGTAATTGAAAACTTTTTTAAAAAGGAATAACTTTATCACTTGGGGATGCAAGATTAGTTAATGCTAGGAAGAAGGGACCATGTTAGTTTGAAATATTCTCATGGAATGTGCTCTCCAGTGCACAACACTGCTATAAAAGAACTACTACGAACATGCTATAGTCGGCCTTTATACAAATTAGCTTGGTCACTTTAATTTTTTATCCCAGGAACATTCAAAGGCATTAAACCCACATTATAAATTAATGAGTTGTAAAATGTCAGCTGATAAAACAAAAGCAGTTTTGAGTATAGGGATAAAAATGTTTCCATTTCAGATTAGCTATGTAAAAAATATGCATATTAAGTGAAATGAGAGAGGAATTTCTGCAGTGCCGCTGTTCTGACGAGGAGGGGTCGGGTCTGAGCCCCTCCAACTTCCGGTTGCAGCAGCGTCCCTGGGAAGTGGCAGCCACTCGTCCCCTCGGAAAATCTGAGCAGCTTCCGGGCAGCTCTCCCGTTTCAGTGTGGTAGTGATAAAACAGGTTAAGTTTCTACAAATTTGCTGGGGCTCTGGATAAGCTCCCACGTGCAGGTAATGACATCTTAG
>NC_071388.1:135093739-135096239 GCF_022682495.2 Desmodus rotundus
TTACAGATAAGTGGGCCCTGACAGTGTGGGCTTCCCCTGCTCTGTGCACTGGCAACACAGGAATTGTGACAGGGTTCATTAAGCAGCTTATGAAAAAGTGGAGAAAATTTACCTAAGTGGATCTTCTTTGTTAGCGCGCAAAATATGTTAGGATATTTCTTATGTCTGACTACCGATACTATTTCTTTGATCACTGGATTTTGTTTATGGCCATCAAATGTGCCTTTTTTTTTTAATTCCTTCTGTGCCTCCAAGTTACGCCCATCTTCTTTATTGTTCATGATAGAGGTATTCTTTTGACTAGAAAAGAACACATTTCCTCGCAACTCTCTAGATTCTTCTCCCCGTCAATGTTAAAGTAACGATAAACTAACGAGCCATAAAAATGCACCAAACACATGGACATGCTAAGGCCGTTTTATCCCTTGAAGCACGGTGACCTTTAACTAGTGGCTGAGTAAGGGATTCCAGGTTTGCGTGCCCTTCTGACAAGCCCATTTGGCCTCCCTAATGGGCCAATTCTAAAAAGGAAGTGAAAAGAGAAGAAACAACCTTGTCCTGGGAGCCAGGAAAGCTCAGTAATTTGACAACTCCTATCTCTTACGCATTTTATTTTTCTGTAGGTTCTGGAGCCAGACTGCTTAAATGTGAATTTTAGTTCCTTTACTTACTCCCTGGCGGCTTTTGGCAAGATAGGTAACCCGCTCCAGTGTCCCCCTCTCTCGAATGGGGAAGATGACAGTATCTACCGTGCAGGTTTAGATCAGTGCAATCATGTGAAGCACCTGGAGCGTGGCATACAGGAAGTGCTTAGTAGATGCTAAGTTTTATTATTGTTAATATTTGCTCAGTCCAGGGGCAGTTTTAAGTGTGCACAAGTAGGTTCTGCACACTTTTCTCGTATTATAATTTCGTGAGTGGATCCCATAACTTACAGTGGTCCCACTGAGCCTGTAAGAGTTTACTCTTTATCCAAGTTTGGCAAAGGAAAACGGGGGACACTGAAAGGTCATCACATGGAAGCACGAAACGTAAACTTTAGAAGTATGGAGATCCCTGCCTTGGAAAGGGCCATCCCAGACACTAAAATAGGTGCAGTACTGCCACCCTATGAGGTAGGCGGCACAGTTGCCTTTGCCGATGCAGCAGCTAAAGGTTCCAGATGATAAGAGACTTATTGAAAGTTCACGCAGCTAAGTGGTGAAATTGAGTTTTCCATGTTTCATCTGTCTGAACTCAACACGCAACATCTCTGAATGCTGCATCACACTTTTTGAAACCTTTGCACGCAAGGTATGTGCTAAAAAGAGATTTTTATGGTTTTTGACATTTATGTTGCACACATTCAAAAGAGATAAAAATAGACTCCATGCTGCTGATATAATTACTAGAGGCTATAAAAGCCAAGCAAAAATCTGGAGAGGGGGTGTGGGAATAGTCGGGGAAAGAACATAAACAAGAAAGCGGTGACACAAACTAGGACAACATACTGTCCTTAATTCCTTCACAGAACTCCCTGCAGTCCTGGGAGAGTTCCGCCACCTAAGATCGAGTCTTCATTTTGAACTTGGAAATCTCCCCATTTGCAGGCAGAGGCAATGCCAGCAAGCCACAGGTGGGCTCCACATGAGCAGGTGAGAAATGCGACTAGAAAGGGGAGGATGCGGATTTGGTGTCCCTAAAAGAGCACATCAATCCTAATTATCCTGCCTGGGCGCGCTGCTTATGTCGTACTTAGGTATTTATTTTTTAGTCAGGCGGTTTAGGAGAGTTTTAGACAGATGAGCGTCCATGCCTTGGAAATCCCAGAGCGGGAAAGTTAAGCAGCTTCAGGAAGAGAAACTGGCTGAGAGCTGAGCCCGCCTGTGCTGCAGTAAGGAAGCCACACTGCAGGCACCTCTGCTGCGCATCGAGAGAATCCTGAGAGTGAACTTCGGCACTGCACCTCAGAAAAAGGCAGGCTGGGGAGGACGCGGGGCTTGGAAGTTTGCGTAAAACCTGAACACAGAAGACAGGGAGAACTCTTCAGGAAAACATGCTTTGTTATTTCCTCCTGGCTCCTCGCTCGTTACCGCTGCAATTTTTTAAATGCAAGCTGAAACCAACACTAAATAACACCCTACATGACGAACTAAAAGCAGGGACAACTCCCTTCCATTTCAGCAACACCGCTCATCACTAGCAAACAACACTAACAAAACCCACGAGCACGAGCACCTACACTAAGTACGTCTTTAAAAGCCCAAATCTGTGCTTTTTGGTTGGATGTCAGGCAGCTGGTAGTGGCTAAAATTCAGACCCATGCGGACTGGCACAAGGTGAATTTTGGTCTTGAAACTTCGTGTCCTCCCTTCTGGATAAGAACAAAGGCGGATGCCCTGACACAGAGCTGGTGGCTGTTGGGAGCTGGCCTTGCTTTTGACCTTTCATGTGATCACGTCCTTCAACAAACAGTGACTATGAGACCAAATTCATCAGTCTTGAGGAAAAGGACAAAAAC